>NC_142423.1:11082500-11382500 GCF_059516105.1 Syngnathus floridae | reverse complement strand
ACTCAGACAGCCTTGGAATGGAACCACAGATGAAACATTCATACAGTCAAAAAAAACCAAAAAAAAAACACGACTTGTATTTTTGTGGGACTAAAATACTCAATTGAATTGAAACAGCAATGTCAGTTAGCACAACAAAGCGAGGAATTTGTTTGTTCCAAAATAATTTGCTAAAATGTTTTAATTTGGGGGGACAATACAAAAGATAATTGGCTCTGAAAACTTTTTTTTATTCTCTGAAAATAAAGGAAAACCAATTTCCACATTGAGCAAAACTTAAAATATTCAGTTGATCTACCCAACTTGAAATGCTACCAACTTGCCTTGAAATGTCCTCAGCTTTTATTTATTTTGCTTTTTATTTAACAGTGTAAATATCTTTTTAATATTTGCAAATTTTGATACGTTTTGTATTAAGAGGAAGGAAACACCTAAAAAAATGCTGATGTTGAAATCTTTCTGTCCCAAAAATGTTGTCATCCTTGAGTATGTGCACCAAAACTGAAAGGAAACAAAGCCTGCAGGCAGCTCTCAGCTAGTAAGCTGCAACCTTGTAACCATGTGAATGTCACCGAGTTAGTGTCATATTAAGTTTCTAAAATGAGGAGAGCAGACCCCCCCATCCGCCCGGTCTTATTGATCTGTCATGGATGTGCCCTGCCTCTCGATCATCCAGTGTCAGCTGGGCTCCACAAGCCGCCTACAATCCCGTACAGGCTAAGCCATATGGGTAATGGATGCCCTCCTTTGCAAAACCGCAGGTCCTGTCTCACGTCTGCCATTTTCGGTGTCCCCACGATCAAGTGACAATATAAAAGCTAAAGCTTTCACCAAGGGCCTCGGTGGTCCAAAATCCAGACAACATAAAGACTTAATTATCTTTTTATTTGCGGGAACGTTTCAAAGTTGGTCAAATCAAGGTCATCAAAAACTAATTGCAAACTAAGCCAGTAGAAAAAAAAACATACCTTGCAGTTAGTACCAAACATTGCATTGCTATATTTTTTAATGACTTGAATCACTTTTACAAACGCGATGGTGGGATAACCCTTACTTTTATTTATTTGTATTAATTGCCCAGGGTCCCTGGAAAAATGTTAATTAATTATCACGAGTCATCATCTCGCTTTTGCTCTCTTTGATCATATTCCCGAATTTTACACTTGAACACGCTCATTAGTCGTTTGGCCTACTTAATTCCAAGTGACCTCAACAAACGATGCAGTGGAATTGGAGCTCTTGCGGTACTGAGCGCAGTAATTTCATCTCTTTGTGTGTGTTACCCCAATTCAGCCACAAGGGGCCTTTTAATGGTAAATCTCTCCTCATTGATTTCTACTCTGCTTTTTGCCTGCTTCTATTATCACTGAAGGGTAAAGAAACCCAAGCCCAAAGCAGACGACAGTCGGAGCTGAACCGATGTTGCGTAACGGTCGTACTCCAAGTGTGAACGTGTTAATTAACTTTGGCTTCATCACTATCAGCCGCTTCACCGTTAATTGCTGATATAAGACAAAATCAAAGCGAATCCTCGAGATGCATACCGAGTATCTTATTTCGACACCAAAAGACGGCAGGATATAAGTTGTCTTCTTCTGCTCTTGCTAGTTCTTTCTGAGAGGGATCAGAGCTGATTGGCCTTGCAGCCTGACCCCCATTAGGGCAATCGTGGGAATACTCATCTGGGCATCATCGCATTGTTTATCAGAATCTGTCCGACTTCATGAAGCGATCCAAACAATAGATAGGATGAACAAATGTTTGTACCTCAGAGCTGCATAGTACATTTTAATAACTTTATATTTAACCCTAACCCCCCCCCCCCCTTGCTTGTGTCATCCATTCAACTGTTAAATATTCTTCAGGGCTCAGGTTGACCGGATCTCTACTCCGCTGTAAGAAAAATAATTAAGTGTATCGCACGACTTACTCCCAGCGGAATGGCGCCAACTGGATGTGACCCAAGTCGGGCCAATCAGCAGCATTTGTTCAGGAGTCCCAAGACACACGCAGGCACGCACACACTCACATGTCATTGTGCTCTTAGGTACTTGGCATTGATTTTCCAGCCTTTTACCATGTATAACTCTGCTCTTTACCTTCAGTGTTTGATTTGTAAATCAGTCCCAGGACACAACGAACTGCATAAGGGAGGTGAGGAAGGCAGGAAAGTCTCTTAGCACTCAAAATAAATCCACAGCGTATATAAGCGTTGAGCGGAAACATCAATACCATAATATACTCCTGTACTCAGTCTCACGATGTGTTATCCATTCGCATGTCACATCTATAAAACAACCGATTCACTTTGTGGTGGAGCAATTCCATCATTGATGCACATTATGGCAACTGTAAAAAAAAGTACAAGTAAAAATAGATTGTTGTGGTGGAGCAATTCCATCATTGATGCACATTATGGCAACTGTAAAAAAAGTACAAGTAAAAATAGATTGTTACTTCTGCCTTTAATGTATTCTATCTCTCCTACACCAATATCATCAGATATATATTTTCTTTAAGTAGATAGTAGTAATTTGAGTGGCGCTGCGTGTCATATCTCGAGATAACGTTCTAATCATGCAATGTCAAAAAAAAAAGAATAATCATCTCATGTTTGTTTATAGTCTTCCTACTCTCACCACACTCTGAAGTAAGAATTAAAATAGCAGATTGATATGAAATAAAATGTTGTTTTTAGGCACAGTCCTCAGTTTATTCATATTTGGTTGCATTATTAATCACTTTTGACCAATGGTTACTTTTTAAGAAAAGAGATCACAAAATGTAAACATGATCTAACGTCATCAGGAACAGAGTATTGTTGTTTTTTGTCAGATGGCTTCACTAATAACGTATTAGTGCACATGGCTTACTTTTGAGAAACCTGTGTGATATCGATTCCCACTCAGCCACTGAGGTGTGAATGGAAGTGCTTGACGCTCTACGTGCTCCCTGTGATGGACTGCCGACTAATCCGGGTTAAAGTCTGCCTTTCAGCCACGGTACGCTAGGATATGTTCAGGATAGGTGGTAGGAAGACCTTCGTTGGGCCCAGAGTGAAGTGTTGGAATTTCGAAAGGGGCGTTTGCACCGTTGAGGGAGTGAACAGAGCAGATTTGATTTTTGGCCAATCGAAGCCCCTGGTTGTAGAACCCAGGCCATACTGTGGATTTTTATCTGGGCACATTTTTGGTTAATCCCATAACAGGTTTTGTGATTGGCCTCAAAAGCTTGGCCTTTTAAACCGACCGTACAATCACTCTTGTGCCTGTCATTATGCACTTGATAGCCTCCTACAAATTTCCCCAGAAGCCTGACATTGATTTATAGGAGACCTCACAACATTTCCCTTCAGCTGAGTCCAATTCTAAGAAAGACCCCCTGGAACCACTGGAGCCAATTAATGTCCACACAGATGTGCAAAGAGGAGAGCTAAGCTTTGCCGCAGGGTCAAGTGGTCTGAATCTAATCTCTCCGACAGAATTACATTTCCATTATGACCATCCCATAGCTAGTGACTGCCTTAGCAGCCTGAAAGATATTACGTAAGCACATGATGCCACTGGCGTGGAATAACTCCACATGACCCCAGCGGAGCAAAGCAAGTGCTATGCTCTTACTATTATCATGCACGAAAAGTACCGTCGACAGAAGTAGCTAATAAAATGACCAATAAATCACAAATAGTGAGCGTAGCCCGTATTCTTTCCTCCCCTCCTTCGAGTTTGCTTTAAATTATTGTGTTTGTGGAGAAAAGTCCGCCGATGCAAACAGAGAAAATCGAGCACCTGAGGCAAAATAGGGACTTTACACTTGAAAGTGTAAAACATTACTTATGCATCGAGTATGTCTTTGAAGAACTCCAGACATGCATATTCCAGAGTCCTTCACCCCAAATAATGCATATATAAAATCAATTATTCATTTGTGACTGTTTATTTGACTTCAAAAAGTATGACGGAACGCCTTGATGTCGGTGGGGAAGAAGCTGTTCACATGCCCTCCGTGGAAGTTTGCACTATGACGCGTCCTTGAACGTCAATTAGATAAGTGATCGCTCGGAAAAACAGACAGCCCTTTAAGATCATCGGTGTTACGAAGCAAGCGCCGCCACCTGTGCATTAGGGCAGCTTCGAATGCATCGCAGTTATTGAATGAGGCAGAGGTCAACGTTGGCTACCAAGACTCATTTGCCACATCGAAAAGATCCGGTCAAATTTGAGTGGAAAGCAAACAAGGTTCTGATTTATGATCAGCGCCACCTTTGAGAGCAAACCGCATGGCGCTACTTTTCAGCTAACCCTGTAATTACACTTTTTACTACACTCTTCTAGTCTGGACCTTTACTTGCTCTCTTCCAATGTGTGGGTTTAATTTCAGAAGCCGAGTCTGGAGTGTGGGAGTCGGGCCAGCGGCTGTCAGCAATCAATCATTCCCCTGCCTTCGACATTTCTTCTCTTGCTCAGCTCTGCCGAGGTGAATATTTTGCAGCTTGACTTTTTTGTTGTTGGTTTTTTTTTTTGCGACCTCATACCTCATCCTCACTGGCAAGCTTTCTCGGTTCTGGATTTCACCGCTCTGGTTCTGAACCTTTCTCAAGGCCTATTGATAACCTCAGCGCTCGCCCTCCCTAGCGCCTCCAAGAAAGTTTAGAATCTAAAATAGTAAACTTGATTATTCTCTCCAATCTGTGTTGCATATTTCCCTGGCAGGATTGACATCATTGCCAATAAGAGGCGAACAAAGCTGGAGCGATATGGCAACAAAACGGTCGGTTCGCTAGGGATTCCAAAACTGTTCACAAGGAAATGTGGCTTCAAAGCCAAACAGAGATGATAATTAGAAGACTTGCATCAAACAAAATGTCAAATTTACCGCTCAGTCGATGTTTCCCTAAAGAGTACTCTTCCTTCCTTCCTTCCTTTTTGCTATTAGCAGGGTAAAGCTTCATTAGCTATTGTTATACGAGCAGATTAGACACGTGTTTAAACATAAAACATTAAAAACATAACATCCACTCTTTGCTATGAATAACTAAGCAGCTACTGAGACACAATTAGATTAAGATTATGGTAATTAGGTATGTAAGACTATGATTATTTTTGCAATACAATGTTCTAACTAAAAGGATACTTCATCCAGACAAAATTCTGCAATATGTCTACGATATGGAATTGAAGAAGGGAAAACGTTTTAGGAATTCATCAAGCCTAGATTTTGTTGAATATGAAAACACGTCTACTTTAAATGTGATATGAAGCTGATATAGTAAGAATTTTTTCTCTCCCTTCCTCAGCAAGAAAAACTGCTACAGAGCTCAGCGATAAAACCTAAATTTGATAAGATGACAGTCATTGGACAGATTTAGCGCCGGGAGTGTGAACGTAATTTTAGTAGGTGTCTCGGTGTACTGTGCATGCCTTTTGTTATGTGGAATATGACAAATGGGTAATTATAAATGTCATTGGAAGATTTGATACGCACATAAAGAATACTAACATTCTCATCATATTAATTGAAAATTTGTCATAAAGAGAGGTTAAAAAAAAAATTCATTATAGTCCAACAAGGCATGGATGATGGTGGCCCTACGAAAATCAATTTATACTTAATTAAAAAAATAAGAGTGTCAAAATAAAAATGAATGTGGACGTTTTTGCTTCAGTGTCCAGGTGGACATGTGGACGCACTGATGTAAACCAAGTCACGGCAGAACTGTCTCATTACAGCTGATCATCCAAATGTTGGAGAAGTCATCACACCCACCGGCATGAAACGTGTCATTAGTATTTTATCATTTACACAAAAATGAATGTTTACACATGATCCTAAACAGGAGAGAGCGAGAGAGAGAGAGAGAGAGAGAGAGAGAGAGAGAGAGAGGGGTACGGAATTTCTAAAAAAGCAGAGCAACTAAATCCTGAGTGAGTAATCAATTCACAAGTGCATCATAAAGGACACGTCTCTCCGGGGCCTCGCTAAATGTGATTGATGTTGTTTAAAGTAGCAGCAGTATGTTAACGCCGATCTTCAAATGGATCCTAAAGGAGTCGTTCTCCCGCCAAACTCTAAACACATTTATGATCCTTTTGCGGACAGCCCGACATCAACGCTCGCCGAGGTTCCTTACCGATGTCACCAATTATCTTCCCGCTCTTTCCTTCTTATTGTTGTGTTACCTAGCGCCTGCAAGTGTGACACATTGTCAACATTGCCGACATCTGCTTGCGGATCTTTACAGCAATAATTCAATCGTGTGCGGCAATAACAAGCGGTTTCAAAAATGTCACTCGAGAGACCTTTCCTTGTGATTATCTTCATCATCATTCAAGGAAGAACCAACCGTGGTGACATTTGTTTGGAGGTGGACTAGTGCTGAGGTCAAGACCTTTCGCAACACGTGTTGCTTTTCTATCAATTGCACTTTCCGAACAGGCTATTTCTATTTGAAAGGACAAAGCACAGAGTGGGCGTTGTGTACAGTTCATTCGTGCAGGACAAATAATCGGTGATTTGTCCATCTTAGAAATGAGGCCGTCTTGTGTGGCTTTGGAAAATAAATTCTCTCTCATTGGTTGTTGCCTTGATATTTTGAGGGTTTTTTGTGTACTGAAATATACTGTAAAAGAATGCAATTTGTATTTTTAAACAATACAATTTGGATTTTTCGGGCTCAAAGTAATTAAAGTTTTTGTGCAGTCGATTATTTTCTGTTTATACCTAGTATTTATACTTTATATATATATTCACCTTGTTTTTGCTTTTTATTTTATTTGTCTTCATTTGATTGATGATGTATAGTTTACACGTTTGAAACAAATAAAATTCATTCATTCATTCAAATTGAAACAACTTTAAAATTTCAAGTCTTGACATTTAGAGCAAGGATGCAATTTGATTCTAACGAGTCGGCAGCATATGTCGGGGGCTGTTTGCTTTGCTATTCTGTTTCATTTTCCCTTGAAAAGCACATTAAGCACTTTCCATTACTGCCCAACTGATTTAACATAAGAAAATCCGCGTTACGCTATTAAGAAAATGGATGAATGAATAGGTACATTTCTATTCCCTTAAATAATCAGTGACACGAAGTCAATGGCCCAACACTTGAAAATCGTACACGCGGTGCCTTATTACATTTTAATAACTTAAGCCGTCAAATCATCAGAGGGACATTTTCTTACAAGTGTTTTGGTTGTTTCCTAAATTAGTCATAATCCTCAGCTGGCAGAGTGCATTGCAGACGATGATGACACTTTTCTGCTAAGGACTCGAACACACAAATGCACTCACACATCATCATCATCAGGCATCCCAAATTATGAAACGCACCACATTGCAACTGCCCCAACGAGGAGCGGCAATTATTTATGGTTCTAAGGGTATTATGACGAGGGATCGTGATTAATATGTAACTGTCCTCCACACAACATGCATGCAAGCATTTCTCATTCTTGCAATGTATTATTATTGTGTGCGACAAAGTTGTGTTATTTCCTGTCCAGAAAGCCACATCCTGACAAAATTGCCGTTTTGGCACCGAGGATCCATTCGCTCGCCTCAATCTACTGTACTCGTGAGGCAGACTGCAAATTAGCAAGAGCTGCTTTATCTAATTAAGAGAGTGTATCATTAGTGGGCAGGCCCTTTGGCTGCGAGCTTTTCATTTATGTGACTGAGAAGAACAGAAGTTGGAGCCAGCGATATTCGACACCAACACAACTGAAGAATCAACTTGAAATGTATTAAAAGGTGCCACAAACAGTTTATTGAGTTAATTTTTCCCAACGTTGCTACAAGAGGCCAGCTCCACTCATAACAACATAAAGTTGAGGAAAAGACAACAAAATGTTGGCATTGAATAGAGGACGTTCGAAAATGTTCCTGGCACTTAAACCATGACGTTTGAGGTCACTTACAAATGTCCTAATTTGTCAAATAAAATCTCAGTTTTTAATCATTTTAGTAATCAGGAATGCACGAAAGAAAGAAAGAAAAACCTTGAAAATCCTTGTGCAATTATGATAGTTTTCGTGAACAACACTAAATTGTCTGGGTGACCCCAAACCTTTGAACAGCAAAGTATATCTGAGCAGGGGTCAAATCAAGGAGAGCTGGGTGAGAATGAGTGGACCCAAATATTTTTTTTTTGCTTGGTGCCTATGAGGGTGCCTTAAACATAGAAATACGTCTCCTTTAAGAAGCCACTTTGCTGCTGAGCTGTCGGAAAATAGGTTGCCCATTTTTCTTAGTCAATCCGCATTCATATTTCAAAGTCCATACGGCGGTGCAATAGCATGAACGCGCTCATGGGTACAATTTCTTTCTGCCATCTGCGTCGCAATGCGTATTTGCCAAAAAAGAGGAAATGATTAATACAAGCCACGACACATATTCAGTTTTGTGCATCTTGGTATGCCGTCTTGCAGCAAACGGCAGGCTCTCCACCTCAGAGACTTCAACTGCTTTCAGGTCCTACAAAGGCTTCTCGACAGTTCTTCCCCGCGACCCTCCCGTTTTTCCGAGCCAGTAAATGAAATCCCCACTTGATAATATTGAATGTGATGTGAGAGCACGCGATCGAGGGCACTTTAATCTCAAAGATACCCCCGAAGGTTTGGGCCTCGACACTCCTCGTTCAAACGTTCAACCGCCGCGCCAAGATGAGAAGGAGTCGAGGAGAAGCACTCGGTCTTTCCCTCTTGTCCCGCCGTGACTGTCACCGAGTCCCAATTTCACTCAAATCGGTAAATATTTGAGGCAGCGAGAGCAATACATTTGATGGATTAACTGCAACTCGTGAGGCCGATAAAAGAAAACATTTTGATGGCTAAACTGAAAAAGTCTGACAATGACCGATGCGCCTTCAGTGTACTCCCGGAACGATAAACACGAGAGTACAAACAAATGCTCTGCTTGGAAAATCTGAGGACATAATGCACTTTTAATATCATTTGTGCAAAAAGAAAAAAGTGATGAGATAAATCAGTGGACTGTGAAATTGTGTCGTCAGACATCATCTAAATGAGACCGATTGAGAAGGCGAATACGATTTTACAATATGCATTTGCAGATTCGGGTGCAGTGATTTGCGCAACTTTAAGCACATGAAACAATTTTGAAATTGTGGAGCAAGTTCCATAACGCCTTACTTTTGTCCTATAATTAATTTTGACATATAAGGTAAGCGAAAAGTGGCATTGGCCTTTCAAGCTTATCATTACCAGATCAGTAAAAAATATAATCTTTAAAGCTTTCATCATGTTTATATTCATATTCTCCCTTTTCATATTGCAGCACAAGTTTCCCAGAGGACACATTTAGAAGTATTGTCTCAATAGGCGCTCTTGTGTTTACACATTACACGCTTTTTCATAACTCCATTTGCACACAAGTAGATAAGGATGCACTGTGGAGCCAAAATAGAAAAACATTCCAGCAAAGACAAAGCACCGCATTAATTAAAATGCGGCATGCATAATTAAAGTGGGCATAACCTCGCTTTAACTGCCGCTATGAGTAAAGCAAATAGTTCAAAAACAAAGCCGGAAGCTTTTTGCCTCGCCGGCAGCCTGTTATCTTGAGCTCAGTCTTCAATTTGGAGTTTTTGGAGCCTTTAAGTGGTGTTGCCACTGAAGGAATTGTCTCATGTTTTTTTTTTTACAGCCATCATTCTTTGGACGTAAAATGTTACCCTTGTTGGTGGGAATTAATTTTAGCAGCTCACTCATAAAAATCTAATTTTTTTTTTATATTTGAGAGACAGTTGCTTTTAATGACCAAAAAACATTTGACTGCACCAACCAATAGTGTTTTATTAGAGATGACAACAAGAAGACACCACCGGATCTTTCATTTTGTTTGGATCCATTTAGGATTATATTTGTATTGATTTGGTCATTGTGTCATTCTTCATTTAATTCCAATTATATAAATCGTGTTACTGCTGTATTGATTGACAGAAATCAAGATATACGTTTTGGAGGTGCTACGAATGGTATATATTGTAGAGTTCACAAAAGTGAAGCTAGAGAAGACGAACAGTAAAAAAAAACTTAAAAACTTGCTAAAATATATGCATAGTGTATATATATATATTAATTATGTATTCAGGTGACTGTGTGTATGTTTAGAAGTGTCACTTAAAATCCTGAAATGTGTTTGTAGCACACGTGAACATTTAGGAGGCCACGTTGGTGTTCATTTCCTAAACTCACTTCCTTCTCGTAATTTCCGAGACTGTTTTCACAAGTGTCGCGCCTGTTCGTCCAATGAGCCGTACCGAGCCACTTCATCACCAGACAAGCGGCGGCCGGGAAGAAGGAGAGAAAATTAAGAGCCCATATGATTTTGCACGACGCTCGGCGGGCCGCTGCGTGAAACAGCGCTTTGCGAAATGAAAGACAATGTGAAGCTCTTTTTGGAATAAATGCGAGTGGCATCATCACTTTGGGGTTGTTGTTCACTCTGCAACTTGCATTGCAGCATCAGAAACAGCAAATCACAGCGGGGCTTCTTTTTGAGGCTATTTACCATCAGAATATTAAAAAAAAAAGAAAAAAGGGAGGGGGGGAGCGTATAGCAGTCATCTATCCTTGTGTGGCCACAAGGAATTTAAAGATGACAGCCATGCACACTCCTGCTGTTGTTTGCAGGCATGTTGTTATTGGAAGTTTTTTTTTTTTAGATGAATGTCCAATACAAAATAATGTTTTGGAAGCTGCCACCATGAGACCCGCTGTTCTTATTTCATATTAGAGCTTACTTTGCACTTCTTTGTGAGTGTGTGCTTATGTGTATTTGCTCGGAAATTGTCAGCACTTTATTTAAGGCTGACTGTGGACATTTAGCTTTTGGAAAGCACAACTACGGGGGACGAGAAGCTTTCATAGCATTACAGAGGCTTGGATTTGCTGATAAGAATCTGGATGGAAAATAATAGCAGTAATAAATGAAGATTCACCTGAATGTCTTTTATTGTGTATACAATTGAATCTAGGTTGAAAAGGATTTGCAGATCACTGTTTTCTGTTTTTCTTTACCTTTTATACAGTGTCCCCAAGCAAGCACTGTTTTGCATGTATTATGTTATTTCAGTCCTTGGAGAAATTAATTTTTCACTCTGCTGGGTATATTGTGTTGGATGCATTATACACACACACACACACACACACATTTTGCACATCACATGCAGGGAGGGAGAGATGTCAAAATGTGCTCCAGGGCAACTTGACTGTGCGAAGGAAGGAGACTAGAATCTCTCCCCCAACCAGTTTCAAAATCCAGATGTTTTTTTTTTTGTGGTTTCCAATGTTGTTCTCCAAACACATCAATAACCATACTGTTTTATAATGTTAAATTTATGACTTTGATCCATCTAATTTCAAACCGAGTGCTGTCATTTTCAAAGGAAGCCAATAAAATAAATGTTTACGTGTGTTATATTTGGGGGGTCATGTGCACAAGAATATAAATAATCATCTTAACACAAGTCCCTACTTCAGTCAGCCTTGAGCTGCCTTTGTTTGATGAGCGAGATCTTCAGCTTTTCATTCAACTCATTTTGAAATGATTTAGAAATGTCTTTTCTCATCAATTTTGCAGACTTCAAAAGCAGCATTTAGTTGCTGCCTTTAAAACAAGTTTTATTGCGATGACAAAATGAATGCGGCTTATGCGAATGGCCTCGCCTTGGGAACACTAACAAGAATTTACACAATTACACATTGTTAGCCTTCACATTATTTGTTCCCCAATTTTTCAGGAAAGATGCTTATCAGTAGTATATCCCCCCCAATTAAAAATCTACACATATAAATAAATAGCCGTCATTGACAGTCTAGAATGTGTTTTGTGCAAAGTGTGCGGTTTGAAGTTTGAATCTCACTTTAATGGGGCTTTTAATGTGAACACATCAAGTTCAAGTTTTCAAGGGCCTGCATCTGACAGCTGGACCAACAAACAAACATACGCCTCATCTCGGAAATCAAAAAACAATTAGCGGAGAAACACGTCCACTTGTCGTCTGATTGCAAAAACAAAACCAAAAGCTAATTATTGTAATGACTGTCAACATTCCTTTGCGGGTAGAAAAAAAAGAATTGCCGTACTATCTTTGGGTAGCAGACGCCATCGAGTGCATCACAATTACGGGAGGTGAAACGATAGAACAACTAACTTCAAAGTGCAACGAAAAGCGAGCTGCCTTCACACGAGTCGTGACTTGTTTTCAAAAGGTGAGAGCGAGGTTTTCATTCAAGGGGGGGTTGAGACAGACCGTGTCCTCACAAGAACTATTGTTTTTCATCAGCTCAAAATCTGGAGCCTGGCAGAAAAAAAAACTGACCAGATGACCTTCCACTGGAAACCAAAGGAGCAGACCTTGGAAGATTGTCCATTGATAGTAAGGAGACACAAGTCGGAATATGAATATAAATATATTCCAATTGGAGAAAGAGGGGGGGTGGACTTGATGCATTTGTCTTTTTTTTTTCTTCCCGTGTTTTCCTTTGTGCTGTAGTCAGTCCCTTCGTTTTCATTTGAGTGTGTGGGCCCGCGTGGGGGTCGCGTGGGGGTCACGTGAAGCGCCACAGGAACACGCGGATTCAGCTTGACTCCAACAGAGACAGACGTAGGCCTCCTAGTTCTTTGTTTAATCACCTCTCCAAGGGATACATAGCCCCACGGAGCCAAGTTGGCTTCAGGCAGGACACATTCTCGCACACACACACACACACGCATCAATCTGCAGTTACAAAAATCACCTTTTGCCCACTGATTTAAACAGCCGCCATGTTTCTCGCTCTTGGTGTTGTGCATCTCTTTTTTGCAATGGTACAATCGGCTTCAGTGCTGTATATAATTAATGAATATTTGCTTCAGCCAGTGTTTTTTTTGTCAATTTCTACATTTTGAATTATTATTGTGTGATAAGGAAATGTGTTTTACTTTCTCTGCTGGTATATTCACAAATTTGACACTTTTCACAAACAGTTCCAAGAATTTGTTCAATACTATGAGTTCATCTATTCACCGCCATCAATTCCAGTTTCCAGCTTTAGTAGTTATTCTGAAATGTATTGCGGCTATTCGAGGTATACATTGTGCGCTCACTTGTGTCTGCAAATTAATCATCAC
This sequence comes from Syngnathus floridae, assembly GCF_059516105.1. NCBI lineage: Eukaryota > Metazoa > Chordata > Actinopteri > Syngnathiformes > Syngnathidae > Syngnathus > Syngnathus floridae. The sequence goes on along the minus strand of NC_142423.1, from coordinate 11,369,363 downwards.
TCACATTTTCCATTTTGTTCTTTAGATCACTTCTTCAGCTCTGACCCTGAGTGAAATCATGTTTGGATACTCGCCCGCAGCTAATTAATCCCATCACAGCCACAAAGAGAGCTTTTGAAGGAAGCAAGAGCAAGGTCCTTTACGTCTCTTTAGAAGCAATTCTTTATGACTTCTACAAGCGTTCAAATGTTTATCAATTAAGGAATTTGTCGCCTCTACACAATATCTGCAAGGGCATATTGCAATTGCGGAATACCAAAAGAGCTCTTATCAAATGCGATTTCTCCCCCTGACATTCAAGGCTTCATTGAGTCCCTGGAGCATATTCAGGTAAATACACGAAGTGCCATTCACATACCTGTTCTTGAATTATTCAAGAACGTAATCTGCAATTCTCATTCTAACCCTGGCTATCGCGGTGAACCTTAAAGCCGCTTTTCTTCACATTGAAGTGATAAAACATTCACGCAGCATCTTGGAGCCTTATAATAAAAACTTCACTCAAGTCTACTGCCATATTTGAAGTTTTATAGTTTGGCTTTAAGCAGGGATGTTTGAGTACTTTTTTTCCAGACCCATATCAGTACAAGTACTGATTATTAAGAAGTCACCGATACCAAAGGATCATTTTACAAAAAGACCGATGTATCCCAATATTTTCTGAAAATCTTGGTAATTTTCTACTCTTCTAATTTCTACTGCATAGTTCCTTATGATAAAACAGCTGGACATAAGAGGACAACTGATACTGGTATCGACCTCTGTCGCAAGTCCTGATACCTTAAAATAAAGCTAGGATTGGCACCGGTACCCGCCTCTAGTTCCAAGAAATCAAGATGATAGAATTCAGAATTTCAAACCACAGAATAACAGTTCCAAATAAAAATTTACTCCCACATATGCAGACATTTTGTGTTTATGGGTTGTCTGTAAAAATACTAGGTTCAGTTCTTACCTGGATTTTCAGGGGTATTTGCAGGCTGAGCCCTCAAGTCGTCTGACTTGTATGTAGCTATAATCAGACATTCTCCCAAGTTTGCTGTCAAAAAAGAACACAATTCCCTTGAGGGTTAGGGATTCTGCAAGGAGGCATAGAAATGCAGGAAAAAAAATAACGCTCGAATGAAATGTATGTAGGCTCACCAGTTCCCATGTGACAGCAGGCTCACGGAAACAAAACAGAGTAAAGATTGCGGGTGTTATACCCCAGAAAATATCATCTTCAAAATGGTTGCCCACACACGGTGCAGTTCAAATGCAGGCAAGCAGTAGCTCAGGATTTCCCAAAAATGTGGTCAACTTTAGGCAAAACACTACCGCCTTTGTCCACATGACGTCGCTATAATCAACAGAAACTGAAAAGTTCCCTCCTGAATTTGAATGCAATATTTCCTTTTTGTGTATTTTCTTTGCCATGTTGATCGATTGTATATTTGACACTTTTGGTGCTTTGCATTGGACCAAAGTTGAAAAACATATATGCAGTATTTGAAGGTTGGAGCACAAATTAATATTGATTCAGCAGTGTTTTCATATAGTATGAAATGCAGAGTGCATGAGCTCTATCCTCAGATTTATGGTGGTTCTTGACTTTTCTTGACACTAGTTTTGCAGGTAATAATTTACGCATAATTTACGCAACAAATTATGTATTGTAAAACAAGGGGTAGGGTTCATGGGCTCTGTTGCATAAAAAAAAAAAAAAAACTCCCATTCAAAGATCACTCAAAACGTCTGAACATAAAACCAACATTTTGTGCAAGAACTCACTGACCTGAGCAAACTGGATTGTGCTGAACATCTCCATGTTTTTAGAGGACACGAAATTATTTAATCATCATGCACTTTGCAAATACAAAACCGCATTTGTTTGTGCACTGATTTGCGTTGATGTGGCCAGCCGCGACATTTCCAAACTACTTCCGAGTTGGAGACGCTGCCATTCTATGGTTAACATTGGTATTACATCTTTTGACAGCTCGACAGAGTGCAATTCTCAGTCGGAATTATTCATCACTGAGTTGGCACTTTTTTTTTTAAGTCACTACATTATACTCAGGGTGCTGATCTGTGCATGTGGCACATGAAGCAGAAATATGTCAACCAAACCATTCATTACTTGTGAAGAAAATGTGAAGACATTTGTGGCACATGCTCGAATGAAAGATTTTTACCCCCAAAAGTGCCACTATAGTAACTCAGAAGCAAATCAGAACATCACCCATTGAATTGTTGTGATACAGGTGTTGTTTTAATTGTGATGTTGCAGCAATATCACTAATAATAACAATGCTGAGATTCATGCTGAATTTTATTTCAATATTTGTATCAATCAACTGAGATTGGGTAAACACCTCATTCAAACACTTTGGGTACAATCCGAATGTAATTATCTAAAACGAAGGGAGTCCTGATTACGCCGCAGTAGTTTTATTTTTTGTGTACCTAACAAGTGAGTCGCGAGCCCGTATGCCAATGAGGAAAAAAACAGCGTGGGCATGATGAAGAGGATGTTCGCATCGTTGGCATACCAAGCAGATGCTGATGAGCATAAGCTTTCGCTTAGACCTTTCATGATGAATACCAGGCGGCGCTCTGCTGATGGAAACGTCTGCTTCCTGCTCAGCAGACCAGCAAAGACACTCAACAGAATAGAAAAATTATTATATATATCAAAGAATGATAAATAAATGAATAAATAAATATTTATTGGCGAAAATAGTGTTGCGGAAAACATTAAGGCGATTGTTCAATATGAAAGAGTGTATACGTGTATACATATATGTATATTCATTTATTTTTCCTGTTGTGTTGCATGCAGTACTTGTCAGTGTCTTTAAAAGGCACAAGAGGAGCTTTCTTTTTCTTTTCTTTCAGTTTTTTGCAGTGCAGGCTTTGAGCAGAGCAGAACAAAGTGGTACATGATACAATGACAATGACTGGAATCCTTATAGCTGACAAGGGGGTACAAAGTTGTAAATGAAATGAAACTGAAGCGCAAAGTAGTGAATTATTTAGTGTGGGTGCTGGAGCAAAGATCTGACTACTTGCTCATTTTAGAAGATTAACAGTTGCGGCAAATCACTCGGTTGTCAATCTTCACAGTACTGAGCTGAAGGACTATGAATAAATTGGGTTTCATTTCTCCACTGGGAACTATTTGTTCCCGTTTCTTTTTTTTTTTCTGGACAGTACATATGACGATTTTTTTTTTAGGATGGATTTCTCATCCAGGAGAATTGATGGCCTTGTGTTTGTGTTTTGCTCCATGGCCTTATCTCATTCATTCGTATTCAAAGGCAACGTTGTGAAACAGCGCTCTCCCAGTGGGGGATGATACATTTTGTACAACACAGACAGCCTCATCTCATGGTGACATTGTTCTTTATAATGCCTCATCCTCAACTTTAACATCTTTTGCCGTTTGCTCATGTGAACCATTCATTTAATACTTGCTTCTTTTTTTTTCCCTCCTTGCCAGTCCCACTTTACTCCTTACTGTCACACTTTTTACGGCTTGCCGTTTACCAGAGGAGCCCGTGCATCCAATGAAGACACCTTCACAGTCGTTAATCTGCCACCGGCCACAGCCTTGCCTCACGGCCACAGATATACGAGCCAAGGAGAACAGGAAACGCAACCTCTTCCACCTTTCTTTCTGACACTCCTTGCTCCGATTCAGCACCGCTTCTTCCACTCAAGGCTGTGTACAAAAGGGGATAGATATCTTGTCGAGAAAATCATGAGGAGGAAATGGGTAACAACGATGTCAGTCTTCAATCAATCCGATCAAACGTCGTCTGCAGAATATTCATCTCCAATCAATTTTTTTTTTTTAAATCTATTCGGGGTCACAGAAAGGTGGAACTTGGTCACATGACTAAGTGTGACAGACAGACACCCATTCACACTCATTTTCACACCACATTTGTAGTCCTCAGTCAACCTCACATCCACGATTTAGGAGTGCATGAAGAGGCTAGCCGGCTAATATGAAGTGACTTGTTTGTGGCTTGTTGTAAGTAAGCAACATCCCAAATTGTCTCATTGTCATTCGCCATTAAAGTGGCGGCGCCTGGTTCAATGAGTGCGCCCAACTCTCAAAGCGCAATTATTCAAGCAGGGCATTTTGTCTGACGCAAAGTAGGACAAGCGCAGAGAGCGAACAGCCTTTTCAATCTGCAGCAAACTGGCTGAAAATGAAAAGTAATGAGCAATTACCTTTCTGATTAGGTCCCATATTCCCAATGCTGTTCAGAAAATCTCGATTCGATCTTGTTTGATTCATCTGAATTAAAAAAAAAAAAGTGGTGATAAAATTTTCAGGCGAGCTTGATTTAAATTGTCAACTACAAAATGACTAGGCATTCCCGTTGCTTCTATTACAAGCCTCCTTATCCATTTTACTGGCAGGTCAATGATAGTTAGCCTTTCCAAAGTACGTGTTGGCCTCTGTTTGAACCGACTGCCTGCTTCTAATTGAATCTTGCATTTGCGCTGGCTGTGTGACGGCACATGAAAGGCCCTTCAGCAGTGGACAGTAATGACTGAATGTGTTCACAAAAAGAAATATCTAACTAACTAATCAATTATTCACTCACCCGCTCAGCCATGCATGATGGCGGCGCATTCGAGAATGAACATGTAGGTTGCTGCAATGCTGCAAATGCAGTTATCAGTTAAAGATTCTTGTGCATTTTTTTTCCCAGTTCTTATTTAATGGACATTGCTTATTGCAGTGGGAGTCTATGTGCTGATTGTATATGACCAATTTTACTCTGTGCATTAATGGCTGGCAACTCAAGTACTGTGTGATGCTTGGTCAGCACTTGTTTTGACATTTTTAGGACCTTTGTCACAACAAAACAGGAAGCAAAAAGAAGAAAAACAGGCACAATTGCATTCATTAAAACTCCACTCCATAATAGTGGAAGAAGTCTAGGGGTATACACAACATAATTGTCATTTTCTCATAGATAAGCAATCTCATTAATGTGATTTTTTTTTCTGTTTGTAGTCTACTGTAATAATATGAAATTATTTTTATGGATGGTCATAGCATAAACAACATAGTTGATGGCCAAGGACTGAAAACTGATCATTAAAACCTTGTGGTAGTAATCTAATTAGTTATTATAAAAATTCTGTTTCTAAAATGTGTCGACTTGATTGACGCTATCGGGGAGGTTTTAATATGATACGAATATGCGTTGTTATGATTTCAAGTGGTGCATCATTATGGATGGATACTTTTTTTTCTTTATTTATGCGACCATATTGAGGATAAAGGCTTTAAATATGGACATTCCTTTATATATTTACATAGTATATCATAATAATATAATGTTAAATAATCCACAAGTATGTTTGTTTCACCTGTTGTGTACCAGCATCCTGATGCGCCCCATCCACCTTGCACGAATCTTGGCCACAACAATGCTGCCCTCTAGTGGTAAAAAGCGGTAATGGAAGTCTCGCCATAGCAAGTGACTGGTGCATATCTGAAAAAGAATATGTGAACATCAGCTACGCATTGTAGTGCTGCATTTAAGACTACGCATCATGCATCAGGCTAGTATAGTATCGATAATTGTATCCTACCTGAAAAACTTCCATTTCAAGAGACTTGAAAGATGGTGGCTGTGCATGTTATTCGAGGGGGCTCACTGAAGTTTTCAGTCGCAGATGGATTTTCAACTAATTGGGTTCACATCAGAGCAGCATTCTAGCTGCATGCTGAGCTTTTATTCCGCTTTACAAAATGCATTGTTGCCTTGTGGAGTGGAATTTTAATGTGCGTGATGCACTTAGGTGCTTAAACAGGTCTGAAATGTACCATTTAAATGTGGTAATACCTCAGCTTCGTGAAAGAAAAGTTCCTTGCAAAGCAAAATCTGTTAAGAGGAACTCTAAACCAAACCAAAAGGTGTGTGCATGATCTTAACTTTAATGCCACTCATAATTTGATAATAGATTAGTTGACGCATGCTCATCAAAACATAAGCATCACAAACATTAACAGAGTTAAAAATAACAAAGGCAAATCCATGTGATCAAAAATGTTTAATTGAGTTGAAACAAATGATTGATTAGGTACTGGTACTGTACTGTAGATAAATGGAACCATTTCTCATTCTGTTTAGTAGCCACGGTTCTAAGCAGTTTTCTTTCCGCTGATCCATCCAGAGTATATGGCTTTTATTTTGTCTACTTAGAAAAGTATTAAAAACATCATTATGTACACAAATACAATCATATTTACATTTGTTGTGTATTTGACACAATTCTTACTTAAACTGGGGTTGACTGAGTAGTGACTTTCCACACGGCGAAAACAAGTAACTTAAAATGTTGTTCAGTTATGTTTGGTAAATTTCTAACAAATCAGGACAGAAAATACAAACGCTGGAATCTATAGAAATGAAACACTGCCATTGTCATTCACAACAAGGATTCTCAGTGGTTAGAAATTGTCTCTTAATTCATGGAGTTGCAATACACTAGGAAGAGTTTTTCTCATTTACCGAAGTCTTTTCTTTCTCCTTGGATTTTTCATGTTTGCTATTTTTATCTTCTCTCCTTTCCCGGGTTCTACTTGTTTCTCGGCGGTCCCTGCCACGGTCTCTTTCACGGTCTTTATCTCGGTCTTTTTCCCGGCTTCTGTCTTTTTCCCGGTCTCGGTCTTTCTCCCGGTCTCGGTCTTTCTCCCGGTCTCGATCTTTCTCGCGGTCTCGGTCTTTCTCGCGGTCTCGGTCTTTCTCCCGGTCCCGGTCCTTCTCCCGGTCCTTCTCCCGGTCCCGGTCTCTGTCTTTTTCCCGGTCTCTGTCTTTTTCCCGGTCTCTGTCTTTTTCCCGGTCTCTGTCTTTTTCCCGGTCTCTGTCTTTTTCCCGGTCTCTGTCTTTCTCCCGGTCTCTGTCACGGGATCTGTCTTTTTCTCGACTTCTATCCTTCTCTCTTTCCCGGTCACGGTCTTTGTCTCTATCTTTGTCTCCGTCTCTGTCTTTCTCTCTTTCTCTATCTGGATCTTTGTCTCGCTCTTTCTCTCCATCTCTATCTTTGTCTCTGCCTCTGTCCCGATCTTTTTCTCTGTCCCGATCTTTTTCTCTGTCCCTCTCCCTGTCCTTGTCTCTGTCACTGTCCTTTTCTTTGTCTCTGTCTCTCCCTCGGTCTTTCCCTCGATCCCGGTCTCTACTTCGGGACCTGTCGCGTCTCCTGTCTCGCTCACGGTCTCGGTCTCGCTCTTTATCGCGATTTCGTCCTCTTTCGCGATCATAATCCCTTCTGTCTGTGTCCCTGTCCTTGACTCTGTCCTTTTCTCTTTCTCTGTCACGGTCTCTCCTCTTGTCTGTGTCTTCATCCTTGTGTCGCTCCACCTCTGCCTCTTTATTTTTCTCGCTCTCTTTTCCCTTGCTGCGATCCCGTTCTCTGCTGGATTCACGATCGGTGTCGCGCTCTCTGCTTCTCTCCCATTCTCGTTCTCTGCTCCACCGCTTGCCCTGATTCCTCTCCCACAAGGACCTCGCGGAGGAAGGGTTGTCGCGGTCTCTGTCTCTTCTGCAGTCACCAGAGAGCTCCTTAAGTCTTTCTTCTAATGACTGAGCGGGAGCAGAAACTTGTTCTCGGAGCCCCACTTCAAAGTGACCGAAGGGTTCCGTGCTTTGCGGTTCTGAGCCCTCTCGGTTGGTGTTGGTTCTCCTCATGCCATCAGGGGAATGTCGGCGCCAGAAGTCCTCTCGCCGTATATCTGGACTGTGACCTCCTATGTGACTCGGAGGAGCAATAGGAGCCTCGGTGGGGGTCGGTAGCAGAGGGCCACTGTGGCGAACAGGTCTTGTCTCATCAGAAAACCTTCTTGCCTCATCTGAAAACCTATCAAAGCGGTATCGTTCAGAGCCACCAAAAGGCTGAGTCTGATCTCTCATTGCTCGGTTTTCCTGAAGTGGAGGAAGAGCCATGTGCTCATTCAAAGCTCCTCGATGCGGTGGCGAATGGAGCCTGGCGACCCCAAACTTGTTTCTATTCTCCTGAAGAGGAGAAAGAGGTGTGTGCTCATCCAAAGCTCCCCGATGTGGGGGTGAGTGTAACCTGTGAACCCCAAACTTGTTCCTATTCTCCTGACGAAGAGCTAGGTGCTCATCCAGACCTCCTCGATGTGGTGGCGAGTGTGGCCTGGGACCTCCAAACTTGTTCCTATTCTCCTGACGAAGAGCTATATGCTCATCAAGACCTCCTCGATGTGGTGGCGAGTGTGGCCTGGGAACTCCAAACTTATTTTGTGGATTGATCTCCACAATAGAATGCGGGCCACGTGAGTCATCATACTGACTAGGTGGAAGACCCCGGTAGGCGGTCGCCGGGCTGTCTTTGAAAATATTGGGAGGATGACTGAGATGTTGGTCCGCATGTGTGAATGAGTGACTATCTTTACTATAGTGGTCCCTGGGGCCACGGCTTTGGTCTCCCATTGGAGGTTGCATTTGAATTGGACTTGGATCACCATATTGAGATGGTAGGGGACCCCTTGGCCCTGAGAAGATGGAAGGGGGAGGAAGCCTGTTATCAAAATGTCCCGGTGGTGGTGCTGTGAAAGGTGGAGGAGGACCTCTGTTTCCAGGAAAATTAAATGGTGGAGGTGGACCAGCAAATCGTGGAGGAGGTAGCTGATTCTGTCCATCAAACGTAGGTGGGAGGGGAAAGCCTGGAGGAGGGCCTTGTTGTGCACTATGCTGAGGGCGGAGAAGAGGATCAAACATTTGAGGTGGAGGACCTCTCTGGCCAATTGGTGGGTAAAGTGGTGGTGTTACTCTAGGTGGTAAAAGGTTCTGAGGAGGTGGTCTGGAGAGCGGCTGCTGTGGAGGTGGTAGTTGGGGGCGTGTCCATTGGTTTTGATAGGGGGGGAAACTCGGAGGGAGGCCGTATGGATGGCTGCTGTCAGCTTGGATTGGAGGACCGAGTACTGGAGGACCAAGTACTGGAGGAGGACCGTGGATAGCTGGTGGGGGTCCTTGCACAGACTGTGGCGCAGACATTGAAGAGATGCCTTGTATGGGTGGTGGTACTGACATTGATGGAGGCCTCATCATGGGATTCTGTCCGTGCATTGGTTGAGATTGGAGATAAGTAGATGGTCGGGGGATGTCACTTTGTGATCTATAATCGTCATCAAAGTCTGATGTTGCCCTGTGATGTCGCGGATAATGAGAATGAGTGTCACCGAGGACCGGAATCGCCGAAGTAATCGTCGAGGACTTTGGTGGCTCATTGTAGGAGCTACAAATTGCCGCGTCTTGGCTATTGTCATTGTATTCTGAATCCTCTTTACCTTTTAAAATACTTGCAGCATTTGGCCAAATACTATACTTGTCTACCTCGGTTTCAGCCTGCACGCTCTCATCTTGCTCTGCTTTCATTTTCTCTTCATTGTCTTGAAGATAGTCATACTCCAGATCAGGTTCCAAAGTCTCTCCTAATAAAGGAATGGACACCTCTTCTTTTGAAGTCTCCATGAAGGGCAATGTCTCAGATTTCTCTTCCTCCATTGGTAATGGCTTCTCCGGGTCTTGGGAGGAGTCGGGAAGCTGAGCAACAGAAGCCACCTGTGGCTCTTGAACTGACTGCTGAGGTGTAGAAGAGTCATTGGAAGACAACTCCTCTTTATCAAGCAGCTCATCTGTTGTTTTTGTCGTGATGCCCGCCCCCTGGCGAGATTCCCGGCTCTGGCGAGGATCTCTGCTCTGGTTGATGGTGGGTGTGGCCGATTTCACAAGCTCTTCCACTTTTTTACCAAGCTGCATTAACTGACTACCGCCCAAAATGGCTGGGGATGCTTGTGAAGCCCCGGCCAAGTCCGTGGCCGGCACATGTTTGTCTTCCTGTTTTGGGAGTGTCAGCTTTCCTTTCTGTTTAAGGCTTGCCAGGATCTTTTCCGGGTCGGTTACATCATCACATGAAGACTTTCCAGTTTCATCTGCTACAGTAGTTTGGACTTCATCAAATATTGAGTCATCTTCAGGGTCGTATGCAATGTCGTCACCTTCGCTCTGTACAACGTCAGGTTTATTTACGACCTCAATGGGTTTAATAGGCACACTGTAACCCATACTTGGGTTATACTCTTCCTCAGGGTCATAAGGTCGGTCATCTTCATCCTCCTCAACCTGTTTGTCTTTTGTCTGTGCAAACTGTTGCACGATTGGATCTATCATTGTAGAGTGCGGGATGGAAGATTCTGCACCCTGATCAGATGGTGAGTTGGAAGCTTCAGAGTCTTGCTTTTTCTTCCCAAACAGAGTGTTGAGGATGGTCTGGAGAGGAGTAGCGGTTGCTGCAGGAGCAGGGATAGAGCTGGATGAGGATGGAGACTCCACACCCGTGACAGAGGACGTGGCAGGTGCTTTAACGGTTGACAAAAGAGAAAAGACAGATGGGGTGGCCACAGCAACATTTGGGGTCCCGGAGGAGCTGACAGGAGGAGAACCTGGGGGAGTAGTACTGAAAGGAATGTCCAAACTTTGGCGTGTGCTTCGATCCACTTTGACTGAGAGAGGTGGCTTTGGAAGACCAGTCTCATCGATCTCTTTGATTTGTATCTTAGATCGTTTCTCATCACTTTCCAATGGAACACCGGGACGCTTTCTATCCTTCTGGCAGATCAAGAGGCCCAGTAGAAGGTTGGGCCGGGCTGGCTCAAGTCCTGCAAAATAACAAAGGAGTGAATTAAAAAATGTAAGACTCCAATATCTAGAAGTTTAAGACGTTAGACTGTCGTTTAAGACTAAATCATTTTATGTAGTCAGCTGTTCCGTTCCATTTATGTCAGACAGCTGAGACACAAACAAGAGTCCAGTTGATTCTTCCTTAAAAAGCATACCTGGTCCATCAAATGGTAAAAGTTTGGAGGGGAGTGGGTCCTTTGAGGCCAAAGGAATCAGATAGAGATCTTTGATCCTCCGGTTACTGTTTGCTACCACACCAAATCTTTTCCTGCTGCTGAAGTAACAGAAGAGAGACACGTAAGCTACTTCCTCTTCCTCTGTGGCTGGCTGGAATCGGATCAAACACAGCTCCTGTGATCAGAAATAGGGGCAAGATCAATATTCTGAATGAAGGAGAGAAAAAAAAACATCATAATAAAGCCTTTTTAAAAACCAACCTTGGACAACGATGTTTTCAATTTCCCAACATAGTCCCACACTGTGTTTGGAGAGATGCGTCCTCCAACATGAATGGTGTCTGGCAAATCCTGCGTAATATTGATTAGACATGAAGAGTTGCAATTTTTTAAAACCTGCACACAAATTCACTCGCAACATGACTAGAGACGTTTACTTACCTCTTTTAGGTACTCAAAAGAGCCTGAAACCAAGTAAGCTTTGGTTACAAACTTGGCCACAGACTGCATGTTGATGAAGCCTTTCCAAATCCTCTCTTGACCATGGAGGAAGATTGCAGTCTCCCCCTCAGGAGGAGGCTCAGAACTACAGGGAAAAAGAAAATTGAAAAAAAATCCATGTTAGTATTTAATAAAAAAAAAAAAAAAAAGTCTCTTTCTGAGATCATGTCAATAAAGTATGTACCTTGTTCTGGATGGTTTTGACAAAGCCAACAAGGGTGGAGGAGCAGGGGGCATCGGAAGGGTTGCTTTGGTGGCAACATCCAAAGGAGCAATGACAGGAGCCGGGAGTGGCTCTGCCATGGTGTTTGTGGGTTTTTCTGAAGGAGTGTAAGTGACCGTAACGCCGGAGCCATGCCTGGCCATGCGCGGGTCTCTTCGTGAGATGCTGACAGAGGAAACAGCGGGGGCGATGGCCTGCATAGCCGGGGCCATACTGTTAGGGTCCTCTTGGTAAAGTTGTGGCTGCGGCTCGACGACGACGGCCGGTTCTATGCCGGGCTGGTATGGCGGTGGGATGAGCTGTTGGTAGACCGTGGCCGCTTGCGGTTGGCCGCCGGCGCTGGCTGAATGCATCTCTTGTCTGGGTTGGTCGGACTTCCTCGTGGATTTGGATTTTTTGGATGCAATCTCATCTTCTGTCTTTTGACCTATGTGGAAAGGAGAAAGACCTTAGATGGTGGTAGTAATGTCTTACAAAAGGGATGTAACTTACTGCAATGATTGCTATAATACTACAATGTAAACAAAAAGTATTATAAATATAATATATATTACAGTATATTGAACTCGTTACTTCCTGTTTTCCAACCGTACAGTCATCAATAGAGACAAAGATTATTTGCTCAAGATACAGAACACAGGAAAACAGATGATCCAAATGGCCCCGTCTCATTTACCTGTGCATATTTTACAGTTGAGGTCAAACAAATGAGTCCTGTGTTCCAACGTTGTGTCTTTGAGCATGGCACTGAAAATATCTGGCATACTACCACCGCCCTCAGTCGCAGAAGACTGAGGTGCAGCTGAAGCAGTGACGCTGGGCTCATCTTGGTCCTGAGGGAATACAATAAGATGGATGTCAAATCCTACACCAGGACAACCTTTTGGACTCCCTCAATTAAATGCAAAGTAGATGCAAGTAAGATGAAGGCTTTGAAGTTGAGAAGACGACTGAAAAGTTGAAGAGCGCTACTACCCAAACTAATGTATTAACTTGCAAAAGTGAAGTAAAGGTGTGAAAATAGTAGGAAGATAGTGTGCCACCACTTACGACAGCAGAAGCCATGCGAGAGGACGAAGCTGTGGCAGGAATACATACATCGGCATCGGAAGGGGGCGGGGCATCCTCCGCATCCACTTTGTGAGAGTCGTGCCTACTGCTTGTTTTGGAATGACCTGAATGGCCCCTTCCACTTGAGGACTGGCTCTGCGGGTAAGTACGTGTAATGTTAAAAACATCTCATCATCAAAAGGCCACTCCATGTCACTCACTAACATTTACCTGGGAGGGGTCAGGCTTCTTCCACTCCGATATCTCCTTGGAAACCATATCTTCTGCGCTCAGCCTCACCAGTCGGAAAGGGCTAAGATCACCTCGAATTACCTTGTAGAACAAGCCCTGAACACACACACCATTCATTTAAGATCTCCATTCAAAGTCAAAAGAGTATAAAAAAAAATATTTTAATAAGTTTGATAATCCTGTTGACTCACTTTGTTTTTGGGGTCCTTGAGGTTGAACATGAGTGAGCGGTACTTGTTTTTGTACTTGCTATCTGTGCTGAGGCAGATGTTAAACATCTCCTTCTCGATGGCAACGGCAAGCCTCGCCACCTCGCTCTCCGTCATTGTCAGATCATCGCTGTCACTCACCCTGGCAGGAAAAGTGCAACGGAGGTGTTCTCCCTCAAAACATGCTCTACTAAGTAGGAATACAATCATTTGAAGGACACTCACCTCTTGTAAAGGATGTCGGTCAGGGAGCGACGGATGTTCTGTCTCATCTGGTGGTTGGCGGGCGGTGGGATCGAGGATGACGAGGATGAGGTGGCATGATGAGACCTTTGGGATGAAGAATGGCTGGAGGGAGCTGAAGACGCCGAAGATGATGGGACTCTTGACGACGATGATGATTGATGATGGGATGGAGAGTCTTTTTGTTGAGGCTGCTTCTTTGGAATGGTAAAGTTGGTTTTGGTGACTCTTAGCGCTCCCGTGACGTGGATCGGCCCAGGAGGGTACGGTGACTGAGGCGGCGTGCTTGTCGTTCGCGATTTCTTGGACTTTGACGCGGCTTTACTGGGCGGAGTCGCGGACCTCTTGGTTGCTTTCGAGCTGCTGGACTGAGAGGACGACCTCTTGCCCTTTGGAGACACCTTGGACGCCCGAGTGGTCATGGTCTTCTTCACTTTGGAGGTCTTGGAATCAGAAGAGGGTTTAACGTGAGCCGGGACCTGTTTCTTTGACTGTTTCTCTTCTTTGGGAGGGGCTGCAAAATAAAAGAAAAAAGAAAAACACCAAACACTTTAAAATTTGCTGCCAATCACAATACTGACAAATAATTGGGGTCATTGAATTTTTGCACAGCTCGGAGCACTCATAAAACATACAAGTTCAGCCGATGGGACTTTGCTACAGTGATGTAAATTTAAATAATTATAAAAACATGCAGCTATAAATATCCTATCAAAGAAATTCTGACAGAATGAACAATCTCAAGAGGGGGCAGCATTGGTTCTTGCATGATCAGTTCATCCAAAGACTTTTTAAAAGTAACCTTGTGATTAGTACTCAGGCATAACTATCAGCATTTACTATTTAAAATGAACTAAAGCTATATTACATCCAATATGTTCCAAAGAGTTTAAGGACAGACCCCTGCAGAATGTTCAAATGAAAAACTTGCGATACAAAGATCAAATCTTTGATGAGCTCAGTTCAATCCTGATTGTATAAATGCAATTGATCAACATGGTCAAGCTTGCAGTACACGAAAAACAAAAGCCAAGTAAACCAGTGGTCAACACACACAACTTCCTCATGTGACAGTTGACTTTACAATGTCTAAATGCTCATGCAATAAAGTTGTCAACAGAGGACATGAAAGCAACCACACTTAGGTGTCAACAGTTCCATTGTGTCAAATTATTCACTGTGACGACCACTGGTTGAAACCTCGCGTGCAGGTATATCACAGCTTCATTCTTCCAGTATGACCTCTGAACTTCTCTCAGGCCTCTCTTCTTTCGTTACGCCATTCGGGAAAGGAACACCTGGTAGATTTCTGTTTCACCTGCTCGCCATGTGGACCATGGTCTGCACAATCTCGACCTCCAGTGCCTTTTCACACGAAAATGCTTATGTCGTAGACCTTTAACATATCCAGATAGCAAGCTGACACTGCTCAGAGAATCAATCAATGAAGGGATTCAAAAATCTGTCTGTCACATCATCTTTTATTTTAAGACAGTTTCCCTCTATAAAAGATGCATCATATTGAATGAGCTCGAGAATTTAAAAAAAACAAAAAACCGCCACGTTAACCTGGGGGACAGTAGATCAAGTTCGTTACCAGTTTAATATATCATATTACAGACTATCATAATAGTCTGCGGGGCGTTGGGGGTGATGCCGTTACAAGATGTACCTGCTGGGTAAATTACCTGCTGGAGTGATGACCCAAAGTAGCAGAGACTTAAAACGAGCCTACGCACGTACCTATTCTATCGAAAACAACCTGAGCCATAAAATGTCAAATTTGTGTCTGACGTTACAATACAGGGCTATCCCCATATTGCTTTTTTTGAAAGATTCTGCAGCATAGGCAAAAAAAAAAAAAGGCTCATTTTGCTAACAACCGGATCAACAGATGTCCAATCCGCCAAAAGGCAATTCAGCAGGACGACGACGGTCACTGCTTGATGCATGAATGCACCCGCCCATATTAGGAATCCCCTGACCTTAATAGCGGGGGTCGATTTTGCAAAGCTGGCCATTCCTTAGAAGCTACTGACATCACCTCGACAGCGTCTCGCCGATTCCGATGGCGAGAATCTTTGCAGCGCTTCTGTTGAAATGCACCACTAAGGCAGATCACACACTTACCTTTTCAGCAGCTCCACCCAGAGGCACACGTCATGAAAAATCACACTTATGAATGAGTCATGATTACATCTAACAGAAACTTCAGCAATGTCCTGCTTTAGGTTACGCTAGCATGATAGAAACCACTATCGGCAAGCCACGGAACTAGTTTAACAAGAAGACCCTCAAAGAGATACATACACTTTGTGTTTAAAACTGTTGTTGATATGGGTGTAGTCTTTTCTGGTGGTACTGCAATGTAATTATGGTCGCTGCACCATGACGCAGTGGCGGGAGGCGGCGGCTGCTCCACAGCGTGCGCGTCTTCATCATCCTCATCCGGAGCGTCGTCGTCATCTCCTCCGTCGCTCCCAGAGTCCTCGCCGCTGTCCTTCTGGGCCCTCGTCTGTCTGGTGGCTTCCCTCTGGACGGATTAAAGAGAAACCCATTAAGGCAGGTTCAGGACAGCACCTCAACAGCTTGCTCTTGTTCGCCACTGTGCATTTATAAAGTCAATACAAGGCAGTTTGCCAAAACACTATTTTCAGGTTTGATTGCATTATCATGATAAATTGATCAACTAGGCCAGCCCTTCTATAAATTGCAAATATTTCGAGAAATCCAATCGCACGTCAATAACTCCTGTCGCCATTTAGTAGCGCTGATTAGCAACTTGCAACTGCAAGACAATCGGACAGGGATCCGTTTGATCTGTATTGATTGCAAAATGCAGTCTATGCTAGCAGTGTGTTCCTTTGCTCGCATGATCGAAGCAAGGACCAAAACTTCATTTCATTCCCGAAGATCCAGTGTTGATAATCAATGTGGAAACGTTACAGTTTACCATGCACACAAAACTGCTTTAAGATTCCGCACTGTTTTTTTTTTTTTTTTATGATCAAAGCACATCCTCCATCATAAAGTCTTGACGTTCAAGGCATTTGTTTTTAAATACCAAAACAGAGACAACAAAGATAAGAAAACTACACCAGTACAATCATGTCACGTCAACGTTCTGCGTGGATAAACTTTGCCGTTCACACACACGCACAATCATAAGAAAAGTGTGCCGGTAGAATAGACTTTGAAGTGAAGCTGCCATCTTGGTGAATTCCATTATACAATTGCTTTGTAAAATGACAATAAAGGGCATTCATTCATTCATCCTTTGAAGACAAGTCAACGGTGTGTCTGCTTGCTAGAGCAAAGTCAACTTGGTTCTAAATGTATTTGATTGCAGGAAACTGTACTTGACATCGTTTCACAACTTAAGATAGTCCAAATTACCTTTGACGCAGGGCTGGATTTCTGATCTTTGCTCTGAGGCTCTTTGACTTCGGCGAACGACTTCACAGTCGCGGCAGCGTGTCTCAGGATGCAGTCGTTTCCGCAGTACACAGAGTCCGGCTGGGCGTTGCTCTCGCAGCCGGGACCGATGCATTTGGGAAGCGACACGTCCTCCGCTGCCGCTGACTTTCCGGCCTCTTCCGTGTCGGTCGTTTTCACCTCCACGTTTGAAGCCACTTTCTCCTGCTCCATCTCTGTTGGTGCTTTTGGCTCTGCTGTGGGGCACGCTGGCTTTTCTGACACAGGCGCCCCCTTCTGGCCCATGTTTGGTGGCGTTGCCTGCTGTACCGTCTGCTCCAAACGAGTACACAATAGCTAATAATAAGCAAGGTGATTGAGATGCGGCCAGCTTGAAAATATCATTCAGAATTGGACAGTATTCCCATCCTAACCATTATTTATAGCATAAATTATTAGCCTTTTAAAAGTATGCAACGTGAGCAACCACACAGCGAATATTTATATACTTTCATTCTGTTAAGTCAGATAAGAACCAAGATGTAAACTTTTAACGCCTTGATTATCTCATTAAAAAAAAAAAAAAGTCAAATTATTAGTGATGACCTACCGGCTGAAAGATTTTTATCTTCTTTTTCCCTGTTGGATTCGTGGCTTTCTCGATCCTGCCTTTGATCCCGATGTCCTCCACTCCTTTCTCGTCACTGCCGGCAGATGTTGACGGCAGTTGTGCCTGCGCCACCGATCTTGTCATGGAACCCACGTCACCAAAAGCGCCACCAGCAGCAGGTAGAGGTAAAGCACAAGCTTTGGTCTTGAGGTCTATGCTCAGGGACAGCGTGGAGGTGGCAGGCCTGATCACATGGCTTTTTTTAGCCGTGCAGTTGGGGCAAACGTAATCCTCGCCATTTCTCTCCATCAGACGGCCCCGAGCCTCTGTTATGCCCACACAGTCTCCATGGAACCACTCCTCGCAGCGGTCACAGCAGATCATGAACCTAGTGAGGAATGGACATTTGTAATGGCAACCGAGTCGGAATCCCCTCATTATTAATCCTCACGAACTGTCAAAAAGCAAATCGTGTATGAATGTCTCCCAGGTTGTCTAGGAACACCTCTAGATGGCCGCCAAGCTGGACAATATGGCTTCCCTACATGAGCTGATCCTCCGCAACACACCCGATAAGTGGAAGAAGTGATTTGAGAGCAAAAATTAAATTGCCCAAGTTTGGACATAGAAGGCGTTAGCCGGACACCAGCGATGTTAAATTTAACAAAAGGTTTCCTCGCCCATCTATTCAAATTATTACGCATGTTCAGTTTGGGGAAATGAGGAAAGAATGTAGGATTTAAAACATGTTCTCACTGGGGATCATGGCAACTGCAAATAGCTAAACCCGCATATAATTGACACTACCTCCTCACAACTGCCATGAACAATATCGGGAGGAAAAACACACACAAATAAGCAGGGGGGATTTGAAAACAACCGGGGAAGGTTAAAGTTTCGCTATTTTTGAAATGTGCCACCCAGTGAAGCGTTCAAAACAAACCTTTTGTTGTGTTTCTGGCGACAGATGCAATACAGTGCATTGGGGTCGTATCCTTCGTCAGAATCAGTGCTGGAAGATGAGGAAGAGGAACCGTCATCGCTGTCCTCCTGTTCCCGAGGCTTCCCTGTCTTGCCGACAGCTTGCGTGGGAGTCTGTCCCTTGGCAGACGTACTATTTGAACTTGCCGCCCGCTTTTTATTCACGTATGTTCGAATTGGCCCGCGCTTTACCAGCAAGCCGCCTTTTTCTGTGGTCTCCTCATCGTCGTCGTCATTCTCCTCTTGATCTTCCCCTTTAACGTTTTTCTTCTTTTGCTCTTCCTTTGTCTGCATATCCAAGCCAGGCTGGTGTTCCTTATCAGCATTCGTGTCTTCTATTTTGGCCCCTTTTCCAGATTGCTCGGCATCTTTGTCCTGCGGCTCGGCGCCATCTTCGCTGTCTTCATTCTCTGAGCTTTCTTCATCTTTGACCGTGGCGCTTTGGGATTGGCGTGTCCACCTGCCGCGCTGAGACGCCCGTCGAGTCTGCTCCCTCGTCCTACTTCGGGTTCTCCTTTCGGACGGCTCGGGCTTGTCTTCCGCCGTCTTGGTGTCTGCGTTCCCGTCGAAGCTGGCCTCAGAGGCGGTTTCCGCATCGGTCGGGGTTTGCGAAGGAGGATCCCCGCCTTCCAGGGACGGCGGCGCGCTCTTTCGTAGCACTCTTTTCGTGGTGGAGAGAAATTCCTCCAGTTTGTCGGTACGTTTGGACTGTCTGCCGCTTCGGCGAACAGGATAGCGGCTCTCGTGGTTGTCGGGTGCTGCTTCCACTGGCATCTCTCTTTGAGCAACAGTGGAGCGACGGAATGTCCACGTTTTCTTCAATTCGTTGTTGGCTTTGGAAGATTTGTCCGCTTTCTCTATTGGCTCCTCTGTCACTTCTTCGCTTTCTGTCAGGATGGTTTGCGTTGGCTTGCTGAGTCGCTCTTCCCCATCACCTGTAGACACATCACAGAAGGCTAATGTGAAAATTAAGCTTCAGAACGTTTTAAAGAAGAAACTTGAAAATACTTAATCTACTGTTCAGTGCTCAACTAGATTTTTTTTTTCCTTGTGTGCTTTTAATTTCCACCCATTTAAAGCTGTTTAGGGTTATTACAAAATCCCACCACACTATTACCCAATGCAAGGAAGATATGCCCGGCCTTCGTTAAGGGAAAAACAAGCTCATTCAAGGTACCTTGAGAGCAGCTATCCATATGGTCTTGGCTCTGTTCTGGCTCATGAGCTAGAGAGAGCTCAGGGCTCACATTCTCCTCCATGGGTGGAGTCAATCACTACTTTGAAACTGAATCACTAGTTAGGAGAAGAGCACAACAGAGTCACTAATGAAGTGCAAAGGGGGTAAATGCAGTTCTCTACTCATCGGAAAATGGGGAATGAATTTGAGAATTTGCTTCAAGTTTGTCCAACTTGTAAAATACAAATCAACAACAGAGGATTTTAAATGGAAAACTTTGTAAAAAAAAAACAAAAATAGGGGATGGGGGGGCTCGTTTCAAAAACGTTATCATCATGCAAACCATTGTAAGCCTTGAAAAGTATAACAGGGTTCCTACAGCTTAAGGCAGGATAAATTTAAGACATTTGAATTTCAGTTGAAACAAAATACAAGCTCAACTTCCCATTGTCACGTTATTCAAAGGTGTTGCGGTTACCTGCTGTTACCACAAGTCATTCTGTTTTTTTTTTTTAATAAAGAATTATAATTCATTAGTAGATTGGATGCTATTTACAAAAATAGAATCCGAATTATTATGTGTTAAAAAATGTTGATTGGATTTTAATACCAATTAAGGCCTAGCGTTTAGGCTTATGGACTTATTTACTTTTATGGAAGCACAGGAACCCCGGTGATTCCTATATGTCAAAGAATTACACTTCTATTTGTTAAAAATGGGAAAATTAAAGAAATTGGTAAAATGCTACAGTTTTATTTTATTAGCTGCAATATATACAAAACCATGTAAGAAGCTGTGGAAAATGTATGTCGGCCACTTGAGTGTAACATAAGTGGCACGGATCCTTTATTACTCATCTTTTAAACAGATTGCCTAATGCAAAAATTAAAAGGATGTATAAGAATACATCAGCTGCAGAACAAATCAAATGGGAAGTGTTTCTAAAAATATTGCTTGCACTGCAAGAAAATCAAATGAAAGTTGAACAGTTCAATTCATTTTTAATATATTTCACTCCTAAACTCAAAAGTATGTAATTGTGCCTTGGTTAAGGTTTAAAGTCTGAAGAAAGAAAATTAACTAATATTGTGAAAAATGTACCTGCAATTCCTCAACAAAACAAAGGCTTCACAACTACAATCAGGATTTGAAGATCTGCCAGAAGAAGAAAAACATGCAACTTAGGATGCACCTCACGAGCAAATAAATGATCATTTCAGTTTCTTACGTGTCAAAAGGCATCAACAAAATTTTTGTACACAGCAATCACTGTTAAGATTCAAATAATGTGAAGGCATTTCCAACCTTTTCCAACTACAGTGGACTTGAACACAATGTGCTAATTGATTCCAATAAATCCTGTATTTTTGGTCATCCACAAACAATCGATTCAATAGCATAGCGTCGAACAGTCCTTTAGCAACATAAAATATATTGCGCAGGTTATAAGGTATCCTCGTGCAGTAATTTCCTCCACTATAAAAAAAATTGATGGTGAGGTTGATGACCACCGAAAGGGCGCCTGTGGCGCAGCACCGTGCCACGTGACTGGGCGCGATGTTCGCAAATTGGAAAGACAAGCTCAAATGTAGCTACTAATGCACAATTTAAGTATCGTAATTATGGACACGTTAAAAGAGACAATGGCGACATTTTACTGTGTAAACATGTCGAGAAAGTGGTTAGCTGCAGTGCTATGCTAGCTGATGACGTTACGTTATTACGTCAAGAACGGGGCAATACGCGGCCCTGAACAAATGCAATCCAAGGCCTGATCAATTAATGGCGTAGCACAAGTTTGATCACGTAAAATGTCAAACACTTTCGAATGTAATTCAGTCTTTGCGGAGATCGGCGCAACAGGGTCATGCGTGTGGCTGCACATCAACATGTAATGGCCGCAAAGCCTCATTTGCTAACCGCCTTAGCTAACACGACACCGCGTTGTTTATTGCATAAACGAACCGAGCTGGGCAGATCGCCGAAAAGTAAAAGCAAAATTCGAATCTCCGTATTTTTTTAGTTCCACTTGATTGCAGTTTTAATTGTAGTAATGTAATTTAATATTAAATTTCAACAAATCATTTTCGAAAACGGCCACTTACCGCGAGCCTCGGCTACCTGGCTAGCGAGTTCGATAAATTGCCTTAAGAGCCATTTAGATCGGCATATACGACTTAAATAAGTTTTTTTTTATTTCGTGGAGAACAACGCTCGTTTGTCACCAAAACCTACATAGCGGTCACATGCGAGTTGTTTGGCAAGAAGAAGCAAGCACGTTTAACCTCAACCTCCGTTCCTGCAGTAGGCGTCGACTTAAAGAAAATCCTGCAACTACAACTAGCGGGTCAGTTAAAGAATCGGATGCATCCCACAAATATCCACAGAAAGCGACTAAAAACCCTCAATCTTCTACCCACCTACACGGCAGAGATACGAATGTGTCCTCGTTCATTCTTCGGTCGTGCCTCCATTTTCCCAAATACTGCTGAAGCTAGCTGACTGCGCCAGATGGCTGACCTGAGCATCGACAGGGCGCGCGTTGCCCTAACTCACTACCGCTCCCCACTGGCCCGGAGTGGGAGTGTAAATGCTCACAAACACGCGTTTGGTATTTTTTCTGCGTGATGGAATGTGGTTTATTAATTAGTAAATTAAGATCACCAAAACGTTTTTTATTTTACTCTTAAAGACTTAATTTTGCTTGTGTTATGAATGCGTTGCGCAAGGTTTTGGCTATTGTGTGCGTTTTATTTCCTGAAACACTCCCTTGCATTGTGTATTTGTTGTAATTCTGATGTAATCATTCATAACCATGCAGAGCATAATCAAAATCCCTAGCTATGTTTCTGCAAACAAGGGCAACACTCTCAGTTCATCTGATATTGATGGCAGCAATTATTGAAGAGATGAATTCTGAAATTAGCACATTAATTGGTTATTATCACACAAGTCAAATACGCCAGTCCCAAAAGGCTTTCTTTGACGAGGTACTTGATGGAAACATTGCCATATGCTGAATACGAATGCGAGTATATGTATGACCTGACAGCTCACAAATGTGAAATATATCAATTATGCATGCAGAGCTAATGGAGTTGTACATTATGATTTCTAAAAAGATGCCTCATGCACATTCAGCTCCAGTGAACCAACTGTTTTTTACAAAGAATTATCTTAAACATACAAGATAACGCTCCAGTAGTATTTCCTAACCTCCGGTGAACAAACTGGTTTTTACACAGAATTATCTTAAACATACAAATTAACAACACTAAGCTATAGTAGTATTTCCTAACCTAGTTTTCTAACCTGCGAGCGCCGAGCACATTGCAAAGGGGACTTATTGATGGGAGCTCCATTTTTCGGGATATACAAGACATAAAAAGGTTGGGAAACCCTTGCTCCATAGCGTATTAGTGTGCTGCACCATTTCACCGCAAGGTGGCACTGTGACACTGCAGCAAAATCGCCTTCGTTATCCAGATGTTATTTAAAATTTAAAGGTTAGCTTCTCCCTCAGTGCTCTCACTCTTTGCTATTTGAAAGGTCATCATTCGCAAGCAGAGGACAATCTGATGTAACATTTGTGTTTCAGACTCATATTCATTGTCTATCGCAGGGCGTGGAGTGGATCACGATCACAGTTTGGGTCACGCTCAAAAGTTTTCCGATTTCAACCAAAGGTGAACATTGAGGGAAGCGTGTTCTTTTCCCCTGCTCTGGTCAATCTTATGAACACTTTATTCCCAGCAGTGTTCAAACATTTCCCACTTACATGTTGACAATTTGTCAAGAGTTCTCCTGTGACTCAAAGCATCACCAAAGTGTCAATGTGTCACGCAGACGGATCGGGGCCACTGTATCGGCTCATGAAATCAAATGTCAATGTGCCACAGACCATACGAGAACAGATCCATATTTCTATTAAGTGCCACGTTCCGAGCAGATAGGACAAGATTGCCGAGCATGTTTGTGCATATTTTACTGTGATGGAGCTTCTCAGTCTTCATTGAACTACAGAGAAGGTTGGGGGAGGGGGGGGGGGCGGCCTCCAAGGGTTCACATATATACATGCATGCTCAAAAACACACATCCAAGGGACTCCTACCCTGCTCCTCCTTTTCTATTAAATGTGCATGGCGTAAATCGATCCCCCCACCTAGAAATCCGCTTTTTTTCACAAAAGCCACTTAAGAGTTCTCATTTTGAGAGAAACGGGGAACCAGTGCTATTGATCCATCTCCAGAAAAGAATGTCTGGCCGCAAAGATGAAACTACTTGTTCACTGATCTCGTAACAAAAATTAGACATGGTGTGCCACAGACTAAGTTTTTGCTCAGTGATGTCCTGGGGGACCATAAAACTTTTGTGCTTTTTTTTCCTCATCCTATCATCACAACATTCTATCAAAAAACACATTTGTGTATTTCATTCATAAATATGTGAATGTTTAGTGGATGTGTCGCTTTTGTCTTGCTTTCTTTGCGTGTGATGGTTGTGTAGTCCAAACGCAATAAATGTGGCTATGGAGAATTTTGTTTTTTGCAGGCTGTCCCATGTGACAGTTGAGTTTTTAATCCTTGTTGAAGACAAAGGTGTGACAATTGGTTGGGCACAATTCTAATTTGATAAACACAAACCGTGTTTAATTATACATACAAATAATTTCCAGGCCGTTAAAATCCATATTGCTAGTCAAAGGTCTACGACTGGCTGACGACCAAGTGTACCATGCTTCTTGCCCGAAGCCAGCTGAGATAGGCCCCGGGCACACTCGCGACCCTAAAAAGTGGCGCAGAGACTAGATGGATGGGAAGACAAAGGTGTGGGTGACAGGCCTTCCCTAAGCTCACCTGGTTGATGTGAAAACGCAATAGCACAGAGCACCAAATCCAAGTGTTTGCATCACAGCCGAATTCATCTCAGGAATCAATAACAAGCACCCGAGCCACTGGCGCCGCTTCTGCAGCAGAACAAGAATGCGTCACCATTGCTTTGTCTTGTCTGTGATCAATCCATCTTTGCAGCGTAGGATCAATATGCTACAGGCAGCTCATATTTCACTGATGGCCTAGCAGTTAAATTCTTTGGGGGGGGGTGAAAAAAAAGAATGGGAAGACAGGATTATGACAGGATGTTAGCTAGGTTTTATAGGTCGCTCATATACTATAGAGGTTAAATGCAAGCAAAGGTGAATAATTCAAGTTTTGGGTGGCGTTATGGAGGCACAGTTGTTCCGTGTCGGGGGTTTGTGTGCTCCGCGGACAAGCACGGCGGTGTGACATCTTGTCGATTCAGTGAATTTATAATGAATGTTGTTTTATTCTCATCTTTCTTTCTAACCTTTCTCTTCTCCTTTACCCCATTCTCGCTGTCACCTTCCGCTCTCTTCCGTTTGAGAATCTTCTCGCTGCTCCCTTCTGGTCTCGCTCCTTGTCAGGAAGCCTTGTAGCGCATCATCCTGAAGGCAAAAAAACAAAAGATTTTATTTGAAAGGCGCTTCGCTGCATCTCTGACCACTCCTGCTGTTGTGCTGGCCTAATGATGCAAATGTTAAGACTGCCTAATGAGTAACAGTTTAGTTGGCCACACGGCTCGCCCGCACTCTCTCATGAATAATATCACTTTGTCAGAATCAAGATGTGCGCTTTTCTGAACTGTCATCGCAGATGGTGCTCGCTGGTATATGTAAAGAAGATAAAAAAATTGATCTAATTTTAATATATAATTCACAGGCATTTCTTCAGAAACTCGAGACTCAACGAGAAAGATTTCAAGTCTTGCTATGTTAGTGTGTGAGCATTTTCAGCTCCCACAACGGCACAATATATTTCGGCCAAGCACGTCGTATTTAGTCATGGGTATATCATTTTTCTTCCCATAGAAAATAAAAGACCACTATATGCACTCTCTCACCTGTGCAAGTCTTTTAAACTTTTGACTCAAGAGTTTATCCTCACAGACACTGCCATGTTTGCCAAAAATAAAAAAAGAAGAAGCAAACTGTTAACCCGCGCTCTGTTACCACAATGACGCTTTGAGTTTTTGGCTGCTTGGGTTTCTCCCTCCCCACGTTGTGGCTTAATCCTACATGCTTTACCCTTCAGTTTTTCAAAGATGGCCTGCGGGCTAGAATTGCCCTTTGCTGACTTGTGGCTGACAGTGAATCAGTTCCCCTCTCATTCATCCCTTTTCATCTCAGAGATCATACTCTGACTGGGTCGAGATCAATGGTGCTCTTCGCAAATCTGCACAAATTCCGAGTGCTTCTTATTAACCTTACACAGGGTAACACAACACACCTTCTATTGGGCAGACAGCCTTTGAATTCAATTTTAGAGTTACAGTTGCAGCTGAAAGTCAATGACCATTCCAGATGACCTCTATTGGTCCTCAAGTGTGAGCTGATCTTCAACTATGACACGACAATAAACATAATCCACTCTATTATTGCCATACCTGACTAATTGTGTGGATATAAGGGGAAACACAGCACTAAAACAAATACTTATCCTATCTAGAAACTACAAAAAATATTAACCAATCAAACTATGTAGAACCAATTAATTATTTATTAAGCACTCTCAAATTCTATGACTTGGTATAATAATGAATAATAATTGAGGATAGAAAGTCTAAACTAATCCATACACCAACCAGGTCCCACTCACTGCTTTATAAAAACAAAAAGGTGAGAAGGAGAACGTAAGTGAAGCTGTCTAGCCTTCCTCGGGCTTAATATACATCAGGAGAATGAGACAGCATCCAAGTCCAAGTCCAGCTGAGGCTCACATTCGAAGGGATCCCTCCGAGACCCGCTTCAACAAGATAGATGATGGGCACAGCGTTTCAAACTGGGCGCACTCATCCCAGACATCATTGGGTCCGGGCTGAACAAGAAGGTGGCGGCCCCTTGCCTGCTCCTCTCTAATAGGAGACACTACCTGACTGACAGTAGCCCATAAATAACCGAGTTGGTATGTCACTGGAAAACAAAACATTTACGCCACAGCATCACAAATATATGTGAAACCTGAATTTCTGGACTGGTAAAAAAAAAAAAAAGTGAGCTAAAGTAAGTCATATAAGCACATTATTATTTTTTTATTTGGTCAAGGACTCAGTATTATTTAATCATTAATCTGGGGTACAATTTAAAGCAGCTCAGAGCCCCTTCATGAGTCACGCTATCAGACCACAAAGAGGACACGGTTAATCTCAATTTCTTGACAAGGCAACCAACCAATTGAGACACAGACCTCTCATTGAAAACAATTGCCAAGGTTACTTACAAAGCAACACAGCTGCCCTCTCATTGAAAACAATGTAGTGCGTAAGTATATATTAAAAAGTAACGTCCGCTAATTGGCAAGAGAAAGGTACAAATTATGCAGACACAAACAAGAACAAGTGGATCCTGATAAACTTGTAGGATAACAATGTTGCAACTATTCTTATGTATAGTTAAAATTCAACGTGAATGCAAACATACACTCGTTATATTTTATCCCAAGATTTTGCATAATGTAACGATCAAAAATATAATGCTCATCTAGATGATTTAAAATGAATATTTTACAAGATTATAAAATAAACACTTGGATTCAAAATACACTTACTGGTCCTTGAATGTACTGCATCCGGGGAGACTGACCTCCTGTCGTTGTTGTTGGTGTCATGTGACTGTGACGTCACCACAACACGGAAGTCAACATGGCGGCGCCCTGAACGGGCGTGTTTTTCATTCGTCCCCTGCCAAACACAAGCATAGTTTAGTGGCACCTGTCAGGCGAGCGATCGGAAGCATTGAAAGCGTATCATGGAGAGCCGAGAATTCATCGCGTCCCTCGTGGTATGAATTGCACTGTACTTTTTATTTTTACAGTATTGAAATGAACGAGTCTTAGTGGAGACTGGAAGTTTCAATGACCGGAAGAAGACAGAAATTATTTTACAGCGGTTTAATTTCCATGCATATCGACAGGCTCTGTATCTCTCTCAAGGAACTGTATCAATTATGATTGAAAGAACATTTTAGGGATTATTTTTATCACAACAACAGGGCGGCTCGGTGGCGCACGTCCGCCACACTTACTATGGAGATAATGGAGATAAGTGGTTTGGAAGATGAATAAATTAATGAATATTTATACTGCACTTATTATTATTATTATTATTATTATTATTATTACCATGTTAGCACTTTTTGTGTTTTGTCTCAAATATCAGTTACTTAAAGCAACATATTGTGAATTTTAAAAATACTTATCAAGGTGTTTATTTTTCAAGTGGGTTTTGAGGGTGTGATCCTGTCTAATTATAACAAGACACTCCTCACCCTGCGGCCCTGCACGGCAAGTGCGGTTTTTGCACACTCTATTTAACAGGTCATCAGACTAACAACTTTTTTTTAATCATTTTTTTATCTTCATAGGATTTTTGCGGTGTTAGTGATAAATTTTCCTCCTGTTGCAAGGTGAAGCATATCTTGCTAAAATAAAATAAAAGTATTACATCTCAACTCTAGACACAACACAGCAGTTTGTCTTTAAGTTATTATCATTGTATTACAACATTTACATGCTTAGATTGTTTATTAGTTTTTGTGTTTTATATTAGAAGAGGAAGAGACAGGTAAAATTTATGATGCTCCGTACAAGCAAACTGTTTAAGCAAAAAAAAAATTAAATAAATAAAAAATAGAAAAGGCACTATAGCTTTAACAGTGCTTATTATGTTCCCCAGGCTGGAGGGTGTGCTGGCATGTGTGTGGACCTCACCCTTTTCCCACTGGACACCATTAAGACCAGACTGCAGAGCCAGCAAGGCTTCTACAGGGCCGGGGGCTTCAGGGGCATCTATGCAGGGGTCCCATCTGCTGCTCTCGGCTCATTTCCGAGTGGTAAGACTGTGATGGTGATTGCAGCGAGCACTGTGTTGTTCTGTTGTCTTATGCAGGAGGCGGCAAATCCAGGTGCTGAAAGTAAAAACCAAAGTTTGGCTTTAGCCAAAGGTGCATGTACTTAAAACAGGAGGTAAATGAGCTTGTTTACCTGCCGGTCGAGTGGTTGATTTGCCACCTCTGGTCATTAAGTGAAGTCGTCTTTTTAGCATTCTGTTATTATCCACGGAGGTTGGGGAAAAAAACGAGAGTGAATACCTCAGCCACAAAATAAAAGGATAAACAGTAGAGTCAATAGGAATTGGATTTTTGCTATCTCATAGCTAGCTAATGCAATTGACACGCCCATTGAAATGCATTGAAAACCCCTAAATACCTCAAAGTAATAGAAATATTGAAAGAAAAAAAATTCTGGAATTTTAAATATGAAACAAAAAAGGATTCCCTGATGCTGTATACAACTAACTGAACATAGCCGCTAGCAGTTCCTGTGTTTTGTGATTTTGCAAATGCAACCCACACAACCACCGGTGAGCTCAGTCACTGCTAGAGAGGCAAATTAAATAATATTAGGTTTAACCACTTGGCCGCTTTGCTTGCTTTCAGCCGCTGCCTTTTTTGTCACCTACGACTACACAAAGTCCTTCCTTGGTTCCAGCGGAATGCTAAAAGACCCATCGGTGGCTTCAGTCACTCACATGCTGGCGGCCTCCCTGGGTGAGACGGTAAGCGCTGCTGTATTTGTCCATGCAGTTCGTTCCTCTCTGCCTTCGAGGTCCAGCTGGGTGGCTCTTTCTCGGGCCATCCCCGTATTTACTTCCCCTGCTGGATAAAAAAAAAACGATCTCATTAGTTAATTCACCATGCTGGCCCCGGTTTCTCCAGTGACTGAAAGCTAAGAGCAGTGTAATTTCCTCTACCTATACTCTCACAGTCATGCTCAGTGGGCCACGGGTATTCATATTGGCATAAAGCATAGAAGTAGAGGGATAGGGGGTACAGAAAAAGGGGATGCCCCCCTGCGATCCCACGCCACGAGGCTTTCTGTATTCATGGCTTTTCGATGGATGTAATTTCCCCAAGTTTTGCATGTTTATGAAACTGGCTTATATTCCCCGCGGGTCTGCGTCCCTGCGGAGTCTCGCGCCGTCGACTTTCACATTAGTGCAAATTCAGTCGCAACGATCATTATAACAGAGACATCACTGCAGGAGTGGATGATCCCCTAAAAAAAAAAATTGCACTTGGTTTCAACTCTTTGTTCGTGGCTAAAGCCAGATAAGTGTGAAAGGTGAGGCCGAGTTTGTTACTAGCGTTCACCCATTTCCCGCTGTTCTGGATTTGAGCACATCAAAGATGGAAATGTGGAGCAGAGCAGTTTCAGTAGCCCGCTTGAGTCGGCTTTCCGCATGCGTGCGCTTCAAAAGAGTAATCTTCGGGCTTGGCCGCGAAAAGGCTACCTTAGCGCTAAGTCGTATCCGAGGTCTAAATGTTGGCGCGATGATGCAATCGCAAGCACATATTGTCTCTTGAGTCTTCATTATTGGTCTGTTGTGAGCTTGGGCTGGTGTGGATGTGATGAAAGCAGTCATTAAAATGTTAGTGGAGCAACTTAGTGTGAGGCAAATGATCCGTTTTGTTTGACTAAAGTTTCTTTGAGTAAGTAATGCATCCTGAAATCTAAATTCAAAATATTTAAAGCACACTGCTGGATAAATCTTATATTAGTTTTAGTGTTCTATTTTTACAGTAAGTTAAATACGTTTTGTT
Source organism: Syngnathus floridae (assembly GCF_059516105.1). Taxonomy (NCBI): domain Eukaryota; kingdom Metazoa; phylum Chordata; class Actinopteri; order Syngnathiformes; family Syngnathidae; genus Syngnathus; species Syngnathus floridae. Next base: position 11,339,136 of record NC_142423.1, on the reverse strand, counting down.
TTTATAATATAATTCAAATGACATACTATGTAAATATTTTTTTATTTTGTTGTCAATAGGTGGCGACACAAGTTGATTGTACGTTCTACTACTATCTAATGGAGCATTTGTTTGCTCATTTATGGCTTGAGCAAGTAATTGGTTACCATTACGTTCAAAATTCTTTAATGTCTGAAATCTTTGTCATAACTGTAATAATTATTTCCATATTAGGCTGTGTGAAGGAAGGGCTGACATGTAAACAAAAGTCATTGCGACACACCTGCACACACACCACCCAAGCTGCAGCATCTTGGTGACGCTCCCATAAAGAATGTGTAAGATGATGGTGGCTGTCAGGCTCGAGCAGGCTGTTATCCAGCCATTAGATCAGATTTATCTTCATTCCCATTCGCTCGACGTCTGGTGTGAAAGCTCATTTGTCAAAGGCGGGCGGCAGCAGCCTTCTTTCGCCGCTCTACCCGCCCCGCCGTACCCTTTCTCTTACCTCACATCCGTGGGAGGGTGTACGGGAAAATCTAGTGGGGAGTCAAAGATGGTAAAACTGGCAGCTACTTGAAGTTGGCACTGAGAAATAATCCATGCCTGCCTCGAAGCGCAGCGCTGCGCTCTGTTGATTTATTGGCTGTTGTTTCAAAGTTGGGAGACATCCCGTGTCCTCATAACTTGCTTTTTTCTGCATGACCTGTTTTACTCCAGCCTCTCCACCCATCTTTTTTTTCCCCATTACTTCATCTTTTAAGGTTTTAATGGATGAGGTTCAGAGAGATCATCATAATGCCCAAATGAATTTTTTTAAACGGCAGAAAACTAGTTAAGTTTTCACGCAAATAAGTTCCACATGTTTATTCTGCCTTGTTTGTATTTAATTGAATATACATAAACTGTCATGTATTGTTTGTATTTAATTGAATATGCATAATTTTATATCCTAATCATATTTGCAGACAGAGGGAAAAGTTTTGATAATTTCCCATTTGTTGCAGCAGTTTGCCTGTCACGTTAACATTCGTTTTCACTGATCTAAGATTGGTTTTAGTATATTACATAATCTACCCAAACAATTTCCAAATGAAAAGTGTCCCTAATCTGTTTGAATTGATCGATCCAATTTCTGAATTCACCTTTGCAGTGACAGGAGAAGAAAAGATATCTCAACTGCAGTCCAATTTAATCAGCAATGACTTGTCAGGGACACTTTATTTCTATTAAGCCTCCTTACTTTGATTCTTTGAAAGATCGTTTTAGGAAAAACATGTCATGCACTGTATTATAAACGGTTACTTGGGGTAAAATAAAGATGACCGCGGCTGACATAATAAGGGCTGGCATGTGGGTATTTAACCACTTGGTGGTGCTATTGCTCCATGCTTAAAATTACTCAACAACTGACCAGAGATTGGGAGTCTGCCACTAAAGTCAAGTTCCCATGATGGTATCCAAAGACGCACTCAGCAAACAATAAATGAATTACATTTCGATTTGAGCCACTTGTCACGCTTTAGCTGTTGATTGTGCTTGCACTCTCATCATGTCACGTCTTCCCTATAATCACAGACTTGTTCCCAAGTCACCCTTTTGTCTGTGACTGGAGTCCTCTAACAGCTGTAGGGATTGCAAATGTGGGGGGGACATCTCCTCAAACTTTTGTTCGAGCTTGAAGCTAAATAAGGAAGTGAGAAGAGTCACAATTCTTTTTTTATTGCAACTGCTCGCTCACGCTTTCCTCTGTGTAGTGGCGAGAGTGACAGTGGCACTCTGACATCTGTTGGACTAGCTGGAGCCACCGATGGGTTAAGTCGAGTCGCCAGGTGGGCAGCTTTGCCAGCCCTTTTGGGGAGATGGGACTCGTGAAGCTGGAATAGTCACGTCTAGCTTTTGCTTTCGACATATGGTCGATGTGTTGGAACCGAGGGTAACGTCTTCGTGGGTGTTCCAATTTTGATGGCAGCGCAAGCTTGGATACAGACACAGTACGCCTGGTGACCTTTTGACCTGGCATTCAGGTGACATGTCTGCTGTTTGTTCTCCCATGTTAATTGTTTGAACTATGGCAGTAAAGAAGTTGTAACTTCTCCTTTGACTGGAGCACAGTGGGGAAAGTTTCCCTAAAATTTCTTTTTCTCCTATCTTGTAGGTGGCGTGTCTGATCCGAGTGCCCGCAGAGGTGGTTAAGCAAAGGACGCAAGTGTCGAAGTCATTGAGCACATACCAAATGCTTGTGGTCGTACTCAAGGAAGAGGTACAACGATAGAGGCACCTCTTTTTTTTTTTTTTGTCAGCCATTCAGTGTTGTCACATTTGTATTCTTTCCTGTCAGGGTGTCCGAGGCTTGTACAGAGGCTTTAGCAGTACAGTCCTCAGAGAGGTACGATTAAGTCTCTTTTCTCATTCGTTATGTTTAGTACCAATGTTTATCAAACTAAGGACTCTTTTTATGAAGTACTTTGCATCATAACAGCAAAACAATGAAAAATAATTTCATCTGACAACCGTAGTTGTTTGATTTTCTTGAGTCTAAAAACGATAGTCAAATATCAAAGTTGATTTCTACTCTGGGAGCAAATACGGGAAGGTTCAGAGACACACAGAAGTATATGAAGGTGACACTTCTGTCTTCTTTTGTTTGTTTGTTTGTTTTTTTTGTTTTTGGGTGTGTGGAGGTGGGAGAGGGCGTAATCTCGTCCCCTCCGCCGTGCGAGCCTGTACTTATTTTCTGCCTCACTAAACTGATGTTATTCACGCAAATTCCATCTGGACAGCTGGGGGGGGAGAAAAGGACAACAAGACACTGTGATTTCTCGCAGGGACTCAGAATAAATGAATACATTTGTAGCCCGCCGCACGACCTGCGTGCATACTAACACGGGCAGATGAATCGCGGCGTTGGCAGCGGGGATACGTGGCGCGGCAACAGCAAAGGATCCCGTGCCGTGATTGGCTTTGACGCTTGTCGGGAAGGTAATCCGTTTTCTCTTTGCCCCCTTCACAAGCCGCCTATCTCCCTGCTTTGGCCAAGCGACTCTGTCAAGATAAGTTTGTTTATGAGCTGTGGCGTGCCGCTCTCCTCTCTGGCCCGCCGACTAATTGGGGTCCTACCTGTGCTGTGTATCCATTTCATAGCCTTCAGAAGACATTCCTGATGGGCATGATAGCACATTAGGGGGCGATGCAAGCGGGTCGAGCACGAGGATGGGGATGGGATTGTTTGTTATCGTGTCAATTATGCAGAGCATCTCGCTCTCAGGCACTTTATCAGAAATAGACGCATGACTGTGATTTATGCGGTTGTTCAAAAGAAACAACTGCTTGTATACAAGACAGTTGAAAAGCCGTAAATCCATAATATGTCATTTTTGGCAAATTGTCACATCTGGGTTGAGTTTGTAACCACAAAAAAAAGAGCAAGCCTAACCCTAAGCCTCAGCACAGCAAAAGCAAGCCTAAGCCTAACACAAACCCTAACCCTAAGCACAGCAAGAGCAAGCCTAACCCTAAGCCTCAGCACAGCAAAAGCAAGCCTAAGCCTAACACAAACCCTAACCTTAACCCTAAGCACAGCAAGAGCAAGCCTAACCCTAAGCCTCAGCACAGCAAAAGCAAGCCTAAGCCTAACACAAACCCTAACCCTAACCACAGCAAGAGCAAGCCTAACCCTAAGCCTCAGCACAGCAAAAGCAAGCCTAAGCCTAACACAAACCCTAACCCTAACCCTAACCACAGCAAGAGCAAGCCTAACCCTAAGCCTCAGCACAGCAAAAGCAAGCCTAAGCCTAACACAAACCCTAACCCTAAACAAGAGACAACCACAGACTTTTATGAAAATTGATTGACTTGTTTTTGGGATAGTACTGCTAAAAACAAAACAAAATGTTTTGCATGGCCTTGTTGTACCACAAGGTGGCAGGCTAATCTCATTCTTGCCGAAAGTGGAGATCAGATTTTCTCTTGGCTCCACTTCCCCCCCTCTTATCGCTCCATCACCTCATCACACTTGAGTTTGGAATATCAGCCACTACACTGACTCCACGCCGTCAGCGTTCCATCTAAAGCTCTGTAAGGTGACGTTCAATTTGATGTAAACTGCACCAATTTGAAACGGCGTAATGAGTCGGAGATGAGCTATTAGATATTTTATCGGTTTCGTGGGTATAATGACGGTGGCCGTAAGTGAAAGTGACAGTCTGAGGCACCTTGAGCCCCAGTTGATTGACTATTGAGCGCACTCACTGCACACTATTCAAGTTATTAGACGCAGCAAGACAATTCAGATTAGCTACTGTGTTGCCTCATCTAGTATTTGCTCTTTGAGAGAAGCCTTAAATGACTTGTTGACTTTTGGGTGATAAGGCCCTTGACGTGACCTGACCAAATGTGGTTGTCTGACGCTAAAGATGCATCTGCCATTCTCCCACGTCCACACACATTGAGATACGTCATTAGATGAGACTCATCGGGAAAAAGTAAAAAGAGTTTACCAGTTTTCAGTGTCAGGCTGCTTTTGCTGGCAGATGCACAGAGATCTGCTGCTGCGCTGTCAGGCCTGCACATGTGTGCTCTGCATGGTGCCGACTTGACTCTGGAAGAGCCCATGACTCTTCTGGATAAGGCATTTGAAGGCTTTGCCCCTGAGGCCTATGGATCACACACATACAGACACACTTATGTCAAGCTCAATTCATCATTTCTGGATATTATTTGTAAAGCAGGTGTCTGTGTCTTCAGAGTTGCTACCACGTTGTAGGAGCTGGCATTTTCTGATGCGGAGGGTCACTTGTGGTTGTTTTTGCCACCCACCTGTCCACATGACATGAACATTGAGGCCATGTTTTCATTAAGTGTGGCTTGATTTTCTTCCCGCAACTTTGCTTGCGTCAATCCATCCAGAAAAACCTCTGGCATGTGGTTTTAATCGTGTCGAGTTGTGGTAGGTGGAGGCTAGGAGGAAAGTGAAACGAGAGTGGATTGGATGTCATGTCAAAGGAAATGAGTTTGAGGAATATGCCCTTATCGTTTGGAATTTAGTGCCAGCCGAGCAGATTGAAGGTGATCCAAAATTCCCTCGACAGCAAAAATAACGCTTGAAAAGTATGCCTGTTCTACTTGAGTTTAGCAGACAAGTAACCTAATACAACGTACTGCAGTGGAGCATTTGACTAAAGAGATTGTTTTTTGTTTTTTTTACAACACAAGGCTAGGGAAAGACTTTTAATGAATTTATTAATAAAATTAGGATTTTAGTTTGGTGTGTACATGAAGGGTTGTCCTGCACTTTGTGTTATTCCTCCTGAAAAACTGCACCTGCCCTGGCAACCCAACGTGTCCCTCTGTTTTGTCCCCACCTCTGCTAACAGAAGCCCGGCCCCTCTCGCTTTTTTTTTTTTTTCTACCTCTCCCTCAGCCATCATCTTGGTCGCAGGGGCGCTAACGACCCAGCAGCATCTGGAACAAAATGCCTGAAAGTCAAGGGGCACGCTGTGATGTCACTGCTTAATGTCCAATGCACGAAAGTGATCTTAAGTGTCAGTTGCAGCAGGAGCATTATCTGTCTCAACACCAGCCAAGGTTAGCAGTTCAAAGCCATTCATTTCCCTTTCCTGGAACAGGCTCAGTTGGACTTTGACTATAGGGAATTATCTGTAGTTTTGTTGCAATTTTAAATCTACATATGTCTGCAAAATATAAAGCTATCACTATATTTATCGTTTTAGCTTTAAAATCATAATACGGTATAATTGTTTCTTGGTCCTCTCAATACAGTACAATCAGAAACGACACAAACACAAGTGTTCCTATGAAGGCCGGAAACTTTGAGAAATAGCCCACCCAACTGCATGCAAATATTCTCAGGGGCACAGTTTTGCATGGACAGTTAATATTCAAAATATTATAAATCTTTAAGATGATAAACACCAAAACCACAGCCAACAACTGTTCCTGCAACTGGTTTTACTGGTTTTGGACTGTTGGGAATGGAGACACCTTTGCTTTTTAAATTTGCCCCCTCGTCTGCTGTGCTAAAAGGATCAAGTCAAGAAAAATCAACGGGCTGATTTGAATCTCCGTCGAATCGCCTCGCTCATCTTCGGCTCTCTTATCCATGCTGCTGGTCAAGTCAGTTTCGACCTGTCGTTTTAGGAGCGCCGGTGTCTCAATTACACACTAACATCTGTTGATTGAGTCTTGGCCGAGGCTACATTGGCGTGATGCCATGTTATTAATGTGTTCGTCTCACTTATTTGTGAAGGAAGAATCATTAATCAAGAGGCATGTTTATTCAGACACATTCAGAGTTCACACTCATGCACGCACACACACACTGGGCCCTAATTTCATACTCACACAAGTCCAATACAAAGCGCAGTCTAACTCTGCCCCCCCCACACACACATGCAGCACCAAATCTATCCGCCTGCATCAAATCCACCAAAAACACCTCCTGTACCACAATTTAGACTTCCTTTTAGTGAGTCTAAAATCTTGTCTAGCAAATCGCCACATGCACGCGGCCTTCCAAATTCCTTAACATGCTTTACTCGACTTTAATTAGCTCCCTTGTCTCCTCGTTTCCCTCAAAACATGTCCTCATTTGTTATGAAAACTGCACCCACACTGACATTTGCGAGGATGAAGCAGCTTGAGGCGACAGGGGACAGTTGTTTGATTGGCTTGTGGGAGATGCCTTGCTTAAATTTCTCCGGTTTGGTTTGTTAAATACGCGCACACGCATGGAGTCGAGCATTTGGCATTCAAAACTGTCAGGTGGAATTCTTCAGCAAGTGCAGTCAGACACGTTCTATCTAGTTTGTGCAGCACAGGGGATCTGGAAAGGCTCAGATGAGTGATTGCCAATCGCTCTCGTCTAGGGTGAACACTCCTTACACTGTACAAATTTGGAAAGTGAGAGGTGGCTAACCTGAGTTCTTTTATTCGATGAAGCTTAATTACATTTCCAAAGTCGCCCTTTTTATTGTTACTGCATCTACTCAATGTTTCATTGACGAGATTTCACTCCCACTCTTACTTTCAAAATGATAACACAATATTCAAGTAGACTAACACTCCTGTAAAATGAAAGTAAACACAAATTGTCTACACACACAATCCGAATCGAAGAGCCCAATCAATGTCACCTACAGCCAGCAATCACTCAACAACTGATAACTATGTTTTAACATTATGCAATTTTTGAAACTTATATTCACTTGAAAATATTGTAACATTTTTCTTGGTTATATGTCGATCTGTCTGACAGTTCATCCTTCCTTAAGAGAATCGATCATGTCATATTAGCAGATAAATGAGGACTTGTGGTCTTCTCTTGACCCACTTTCATTTGACTTTATGACAATGGCCACTGCTGATCGCTTCCCCATCCGACTACCATCTGGATTTTTTATTAGGAAACAAAAATCATCCTAACGCAACTTGTTTCTACACATTTGAGTATTGTAAATTTTATTTGTATTATAAATTTTTCGTAGATAGCCATCAGTATTTGAGAAGGATTATTTTGTTACACTCAGTTCATGTTAATCACTAGCAATCATTATGACATTATACGTTGCTTTACAAACATTTTTGTCCGAATTCTCAGATGGAGTTTATCCCTCTGTGAAGAAAAATTTGGATCGGATAAAATAAGGGCTCCGATTTTGGAAAAAGTAGAGTGTGATGCAATTGGAAAACGACTTAATGCACCTAAATGTGCTGCACCAGCACAAGCGTTATCTTAATTCCTGATCAACCCGAGATTGTTTCCAATCCAATTTTATTCGCTCGTTTTATAAATTGCATCTGAAATTCTTAATGCTCCATAACTCTTGCAGTGGATTCCAAATCCAAGGGCTTTGGGACATTTTGACAGATGGATTTGCAGTGGTCATTGGGTATCAAGTACTAACATGGGATCCAGCTGCATTCTCCAGCTCATGAATCATTTGCTCCACATCTGGTGGCAAGTGTGGAACAGACTCAGCACATACTTGTTCCTGATTTCTTTTCAAGGTTTGACTTTCTTTGCTTAGGTACAAGGTGACTGGTCATCGTCACTGTCAAATTTTTAGGGGATTACATCTTTCTATGATTTTTTGGCTCGATACTGTCGGATTGTTTAATATGATACAATTGTGACGATACGCCAACAGCATGTTGATTTATTTTTAGGAGGTAGCAACTAGTAGAAGAAGTTTTATCGCTTCAAAAAAAATATGAGGATGAGATATTTGCAGAAAGAAGACTAATACCATTTCTCGGTTGGCATGGCCGCCGCTACTCATCCATTTGCCTTCTTGTTTCTGTCTCAACATCCATCATCTTGCCTTGCTCTCTTTTCAAAACCTCATCAGTATGCACAAGCGGCAGTCTGACCTATTAAAAGTCGTTTGTCAAATTGCAGCCAACTGGCTTGTCCTCCAATCAGGCTCATGCGGAATATATTTTGACATGTGTTTTTCTGCCCTCCGCCGAGCGCCTAAGGACCTGTGACAGGCCGAAGCCTCTCGGAATACTAATAAAGTCCCCGCTAATACATTTGGCGACGATACTTTGTACACACAAACACACAAGCTGGAGTTGTATTAGCAGAGTGACGCAGTCCACATCTCCGTATGAATAGTATATAGAACTTGACAGGGAGAGCAAGTGGCGCTGTCACAATCCATCAGCCGCAAAATGTGTCGGCGAGAACGTCTCATGCCCGCAACAGGTGAAAAATAATCAAGTGCAATGATATTGGCATGCAAAAAAAATATATAAGCTAGCCATATGGCAGGTATGTATGCGGGGAAATCGTTTTGTTTCCCAGCCGTGCAATCGTCTCCCTGCGGGCCAGCCGGATAACACAGATGTTTGAGGGCTTTGAGAGCAGATGCCGCTGAGCTCCTGGAACAAAGTTTTCACTATGTAGCCAAGATGCAGAGCCTTATTTTGACAGGATTTTTGCCAGAATAGACTCAACTCCATATAATTGCACTACTTTAAGAGATTATCTGTTTTGATTGTAGTCTGTGCCAAGCCAGTACGGAGGATTTGGAGCCAGTCCAGAATTTGAGCCATGTCTGTTACGGATCGGTGGGGTCTGAAATTTTAAAATGTTCATCTCGGTCAAACAAAAGACGACTATGGGAGTTGTTTCAGCCTTTTACCAGCATGCATATGGTGCGGATAATTTTTTTCAAATCCACTGCAGAAGCCATCTGTCCGTTCTTATCATTAATATTGATCTCAGAATTTGTATTAGAAGGCTGCTATATAATCAAAAACAATTTTGCATTCAAATTCCACTTTCGGCATGTCATCGCCAAAGTCTATCTGTCTCCTTGGCTTGGGAATGTTGCAAAACTCTTTGGACTGCTAATAAAAGACAGGGGTGCTTTTATTCTTTGGAAAAGAACACTCTCACCTGCTCACAGCTGGAAAACAGGGGGGGAGCTCTCATTCCTCGTATTGTCCTGGCTGGACCTACATTTAATAAGATTGCAGATCATCTCCACAGAGGGACTGGATTTTCTTCTGTCTGCCTGGAGAGGACAGAGGAGCAGTCAGCCACAGACACTACAAATTTTATGGTTCTTGCTATGCAGTCACAAAGTTGATAGAAATGAGCTGTGTAAAGAAACACACGAAACTCTCTTAACTCTTCCTCTCGACAGACATTTGTTTTACTGAGTGGAGATGTTCTTGCAGAGCTCAGTAAACTCACTAAACTGTTAGCGACCTGCTCCTGAACTCACTTCAGTCTGGCTCTCGTCGTGCAGAAACAGCCCTATTAGGAGCAACTAATTACGCCTGTAAAATCCCAATTCAGCAACAAACTTTGTCAAGTCCAAATAAATCTCCAATTAGTTGTAAATGATTTGCAAAGCGCTTGGCAATTTCTCTCTCCGCGCTCTGAGAGCAGATGTTGGAGATACGTGCTGAGTTTGACTATGTCCAGATTGACTGTTTAGATGAGGTCAACTCGCTTTGGACCAAGTGTTTAATTAGCTCATGAAATGTCATAAACACAGTTGTGTAGATGTGTGATGAAACAGATCGGAACGAGAAGCGCAGATGGTTGAATGATGCCCTAGTTGCTGCGATCAAACACTAACAGCAGCAAAGATCAGTGTCACTTTATTTTAACTTGGTCTTCCTTGACCCCCCTCCCCGCCGCCATGCATGAAATCAAAGTTAACGATTCCAATATTGTGTTTTTCAGATTCCGTTTTCTCTGGTGCAGTTTCCACTTTGGGAATATTTAAAGGTACGTTATACATACTTGGTTGGTCTACAACAGTGGTCCCCAACCTTTTTTTTTGCGCCACGGACCGGTTACGTGTCAGAAATATTTTTGCGGACCGGCCTTTACATAAATTAATAATATATTTATATAAATACATAATACATTTATATAAATAAATAATACATTTATATAAATACATAATACATTTATAGAAATAAATAATACATTTATATAAATATATAATACATTTATATAATACACAATACATTTATATAAATACATAATACATTTATATAAATAAATAATATATTTATAATAAATATATAAATACGATGAAATAAAATGGTACGACTGGCATAAAAGCAAGTATAAACGACATGAAAATAAAACTCACCATGACGTTGAATTGGTGGGAGCACTGAGCTTGTTTCTCAGAGTCGAGCCGGCGTAATCGGAGAGTTTGTCTTTTAATACAGGATGATTGGTTTCCATGTGCCCAAGCACTTTTGAAGGCTTCATTGCCTCGTTAGCCACATATTCTGCAGAGTGGGCTTGCTTGACAGGTCAGTCACCTGTGGCGAAAAATCCAGATTTGAAGTCGGACTTTCTTTTAAATGCAGCTTTCCTTTTCTTAGAAGTCGTAGCCTCTTCTTCTTCCGTCTCCTCATTGGGCTTTTTTCCCTTTCCGAAGAAGCTTTCCAAACATCTCTCTTTCTTGCTCATTTTTGCTAGGCTTACCTGGCTCGACTGAGGTGACACATGTCACGTGACCGAGACGAGCGTCTTGACCTGAACCGGCGGATGTAATTGGGAGAGAATGGCCAATTTTTAAAAATATTTTTCAAAATAAATTCTTACTCATTTTTGCTAGCTTTGCGGGGTCGACTGGAGAAATATGTCACGTGACTGGGACGAGCGTCTTGACCTGAATTAATTGATCGTCGATTAAAAAGAAATATATTTTTATTTTTTTTTGTGCGGCTTGGTAGCCCGGTACCGGTCCGCGGACCGGGGGTTGGGGACCCCTGGATTACAACATCATATGTGGCCCGCAAAGTCAAATTGTGCATTGACTTTGCTTCAACACTAAAATTACAAATTGTCTTTTACTTAAAATAGAAATAATGCGAGCAATTTTTATTGCCATTTAAAATACCCCCTTTTTTATTATTGCATCTGTCCTATCTCTTCGTATCATCATTTACAATAATAGTGCCCAGTGATTAATACACAGTAACATATTTACAGCCGAGTAACCCTTAGTGGCAGCGAAAAGATGGATCGTCCCATCTCGGTTTAATGGGTTCTTCACCCACCATTATCATTGCTCACAATTCATAACAAGTGTTCTGCAAATCCACCCGTGCCCGTCTCGCCTTGGCTTTTCTTTTAGAATTAAATGTTTTAATGTGTTCCCTGGCCCGCGCCTTCGGCCTGTCTCCCCCTTTAATTGCATGGCTCCGGACACATTAAAAGCGGTTTCTTGCGTTTTGTTGGGGTGACATCATGTCTCAGGGGGCACGGGAAGGGGACCGTCAAACATTCCGTCAATGTTAAGGGGGGGCTAATGGTTCGGCTAATTTGCACAGGCGATGTGTGTGCGTATCTCGGTGTGTGTCCTGATTTCTGACAGTTGCATTTTGGTAGCCACAATTGTGTCTTTGTCTCCCGCTGTCAAAGGCCTTCTCTTTCTGGGTGCATCTGGGAACTATGACCTCAATCGCTCCTGCTTCTCTTACTATCCTACATTGACCGGAGCAAGCAACAAAATGCTCCCCTCTTTGGCCCTCCCCCTTTCCTCCCATTTCCCGTCTCTTCTCCTCTTTTATTATCCTTTCTCATCAACTCTTTTGACTTTGCTCTCTCTTGCAGACTCAGTGGTCACAGCGACGAGGTCACACGCTCCACTCTTGGCAAGCTGCGCTGTGCGGAGCTTTTGCAGGTGCGACGGATTATGGGTGCTGTTTTGGGGAAAGGTGGAAGGGGAGCCATGGTTGGATAAGGTGAAAAGGCCAATGTAGACCAGCCTTGTGGGGGGGGGGGGGGTTCGTTCAGCTGGTGAAGCTCAGCCTCACTCACACAGCGAATCCACTGAAGAGGTTGGCGGAGAGACAAATGAAGGGAGAATAGAAAAAAACAATTCCAGACTGAACAGCATTAAATTGGATTTTTTTTTTTTGTCAGTAGGGAAAATGTCAGCCAATGAACAGCAACCACATCAGACTTTATGGTCTCGTCTCAGCCTGGATGAGTATCAGGGGAGATGAGAGGAGCCGGTTCTGGGGAATGGGTCCCTGCAGCTGTGCGACCTCCTGAGCACCAGACTATGAGTCCGTCAGGGTGCAATGACATGGAACAGACAAAACCTGTCCAAGAGATAGAAAAACATTTGGAGGTGGCATTACAGCCTTCAACCATTTCCCATTTGACAGGTGCGCCATTGTCGAGGAAGGCAGAGGAGTTGCAGGGAAGCCAACGAAGATAAAATAGAATCAATCACCATCACTAGTACGACCACCGCTACAACTACTACGCACAACGCTCACACATCTCAGGTCATCACCTGATTAGGTGTCAGCGAGTATTGCTCGAGGGAGGAATGAGTCAGATGGATTCAAAATGTGTGTGTGTTTGTAGCCTAACAGAGGAGCTCCCAGATGGATCATATTATCACCCGATGAACGCCATGACGACGCTTCACCGTTTATGGCTGCTTTTATATTTTACCCCAACGTATGTCGGTTTGACAGTTCGCCTTTAATGTGGCTCTGACCTCATATTTGTGTTTGGCTGTAGGTGCGGTGGCCGCGCTCGTGACCAATCCTCTTGACGTGGCAAAGACGAGGATTATGCTCGCCAAGGTATGCAAACGTCTCTCTGCTCTCTCTTGCATACGCACACAAGGCCCTTTTTAAACAAGCCTGTCAGGTGATGCCTCGCAGGCTGCGAACGGAATGAGGTAGAACCGGGACACTGAAGAAACACACACATCTGTCATCCCATCTGGACCGTGCACCGTGCTGGGCAGACATGTTTGCGGGGGCGGACCGCGTCAAGAGAGTTTCCATCTCAAGGCCGCTTGTCTCCGAGAGGCGAACCAGAAGGTTCTGCATGTTAACTCCTCATGGGACATCCTCTCATCAGAAACACACATGAATGTCCCCGCGGGAACTCTCGCGACACACTGTCGCATTGACACGATGTGCCCCTTGTCACGGCCGCAAACGTTCATGTCACGTGGATGGGAGTCTACCTTTTCCTTCAAGCAGATCTACTTGACAGGATTCGCCGCAGACGCTTCCCACTGTTGCTTTCATGCTCAGTCAGCCACACACACACACACACTGACTTTGTGTCTCTTTGCCATGTGCACTGACTTGACCCTCGTTCTGCGGGTGTGCGTTACCTTACTGAGATGGATGCAAAACTCTCCGGCCGGCTAAGCCTTATTGTGTAAATAAGGAGCACTAGACTGTAGGTTTGTGTGTGTGTCTGTGTGTGTTTGGCTGGGCAAATGGCTGAGCAGGACTCTAACTGCTTGTCTGGCTGTTTGTCGGGAGTTCTCACCTGGCTGTCCATGAGGAGCAAAGGGTCAAGTGGACGGTGGCTGAAGGAAGCTCATCTGAAGATTAAACTCTCTCTTTCTTTCTCTTGTTTCTGCAAAGCAGGAAGTTAAGCAGACCTTTTTATCCCTCATCACACCTCTATTGTGTGTCTCATTCCCGCTGTCTGTCTGTCCTAGGCCGGCTCAACCACGGCGAGCGGCAATATCCCACTGGTGCTTTGTGATGTGTGGAAGCGGCAAGGGCTTACCGGGTGAGTGTGCAGAGGCTGAGCTTGAAGACCTTCCACGACATCTTTAGCCTGGCTCCTTTTCTGGCATGACCTCATTCCTCATGTAAAAAAGTTACAAGACAAAACAGACAATGTGGAGGGAGGCAAATATATACAACCACAGCTGGAGATGCGGAAAAGTTTTTTCTGCCATGTCTTGGACGTGTCGTATTGATGACGGTAGTTGTAGTTGGAAAAAAAAAAAAAAAAAAGCAATTGTTTTGCAAAGGCGGTTTTATTTTTGAGGGAAACCAAGCCATAATGAGAAAATGAAGGGGGTGCCGTCGTAGCGCGGGGCCAAAGGCCTGCCGCTCGCGCTCGGGCATGGCCTGTACAAATTGCTGAGGCTTTAAAGCGCCAATTACGTTAATGGGCCCAATTGCGGTGAAGCCGAGCTCCAAAGCGCTTCCATGTGTGCAGCGTGCCCCGCAGACCTCAGGCGGGGAGGGAGCGAGCGGCGTGACGCAGCCAAACTGACAACTTCTTCGACTAGGCAGCTTTCACAGTTCACAAGGAAAAGTTCAAAAGACAATTCTTTCTTTGCATTTTGGCACAAAAATACGCCCACACGAGCAGATTGGGGATTTTGTCTTTTTGAAAATACCCCCAGTTCTTCTATGCTTGGGTAAAAGCATAAAGCTATCTTTAGACTCTTTCCTCAAGAGAGATGATTTGGCTGACAGTGGGGAAATACCAGAGCATAGCAGCCGGTCCGATTGCGACGTCAACATGAGTCAGGGTACGCGGGGGAGCGGAGGGAAATGTTTCAGCTCCGGCCTCAGATCTGACGTCTCAAGTCCACGGGTGGGCATCGTACCAGACACAAAACGTAATGCTAGATGAGATGAAACAAGAAATTAGCCAAAACCAGCCATCACAAATGAGTGAAATCTGACACTCTTTGCTTGTTTACCTGCATTCTCTGGATTTTACGTGAAGGTCAATAAATCATCACCATGCATGGGTGAAATTTGCCATCTCCTCAAATCCCCGACTGAAGATTTGGACTGTCGTAAAGACAATTCATGGAAAAGGATGGGGAAATCTCAGTCTGCGAGTTATGTCAAAATGAGTTGTAGGGTCGTTTGGCCAACAAAACTTAAAGGAAGGGTAAGGTCATGAATTGGAGGGCGGGGGCTGGACCCTAATCCATAAAACAGCTGTAAGCCACTCTATCCATATTTATATCTTTGTCTACATCTGTCTATATTTACATCTAAATCCATCTCTGTCTCCATATCTAGCTCTATATCTATCTCTATTTCTACATTTATCTCTAATTCTATCTCTATATCTAGCTCGAGATCGCCCTCTATCTCGTCCTCGCTATCTATTTCTACGTCGCTGTCAAATTCAATTTCTACTTCGCTATCTAGCTCTATGTCGCTATCTATCTCGCCATCTATTTCGACTTCTATCTCGCTATCTATGTCGCTATCTAGCTCGAACTCTATGTCGCTATCTATCTCTATGTCTATCTCGCTCGGAATCTCTCGCTCTCTTTCCCTCTCTCTCTTGAGCAGGGAGTAGCATTTTATGGCTAATAGTCGCAGCACCTCGTCTAAAATTGCCTTTGTCCGCAGGCTGTTTGCAGGCAGCATACCGAGGATGACCTTCATCAGCATGGGCGGCTTTATTTTCCTGGGAGCCTACGAGAAAACTCGCCGGACTTTGCTGTCGTAAGCGTCAGTGAACGTCACGTAGCTGACGGCTCATTCCAAAGAACTGTTGTCAGCAAAAAATCGTGTGTTACGCACAATCGGTGGTTACTTACTGTTACATCCTGAAGGCCTTCCTTTAATACACGGGTAAGCAACTCTCGTCCTCGAGAGCTTGTGCATGTTTTTTGTGCCTCTGTATTGCAACACACTTGATTCACATTGTTAGATATTTAGGGAGGTTTGCAGAAGCTTCATAACATTCCTGATCGTTTGAATCAGGGGTGTTACACCAGGGAGACAGAAAACATGCAAACCGGAGTTGCCTACCTATGACGTGGACTGGTGTTGGCTCGTGAGTGAACGATTCGTTCAAAAGAACGACTTTTTAAGTGAACGAGAGGGAACGAACCACTTCCGAAAGTGATTCGTTCTTTTTTCAGTTCATATGACTTCAACCAGTAGGTGTCGCTAATGCCCATTGAAGCTGGTGCCACCTCGCCGTAAAACAACGAAGAAAAAAATAACGTAACTTCCCGTTCACGAACAAGTCGTGATTGTAATTCTCGTTCACTTACTGTACGGATCTGTGAGTGAACGAGTCAGTGAGTGAGTGATTCCTGACTGAACTGCCTTACCGTGCATCAACGGGTCAGTGAACGTGTTGAGGCTCCTTGCGTGAACAATTCAGTGAATGAACATGAGCCAGAATATAGATAAACAATTTGCCAAGGAAAGAAAGAACCACACACTGAAACACCACTTTTCTGCTCGTTTTCTCCAAAGTAACGACTAACTTTATTGTATGAAAGGATGCGCCGTTATGCAACACTGGGGAGATTATGCTTCTTTTTGGGTAATCTTTATTTTATAACACAGTAGTTTTTAAATAACGTGTATGCATATACACGCCTAAATATTGTTATCCAATATATCTACTGCAATTTC
Organism: Syngnathus floridae; assembly: GCF_059516105.1. Classification (NCBI taxonomy): domain Eukaryota; kingdom Metazoa; phylum Chordata; class Actinopteri; order Syngnathiformes; family Syngnathidae; genus Syngnathus; species Syngnathus floridae. The sequence continues at coordinate 11,322,471 of NC_142423.1, read as the reverse complement.
ACATTAGATTGCTGGATTGAAATGTACTTTTATTATTATTTTTATTTTAATAAACATTTATGTTAAAACTTGTCTGGTGTTTTATTCCTTGTTTTTATTTTTTTGGGCATGAAAGCAAAAATCTGACATTTGGTTATCTGCTTTATATGACAATATGTATATGTGTTTTATGTTGTGTAATATGTGTTGGTGTCCCCCAAAATAAAGAGCAAATAGTCAAATACACATTCTTGACACGTACAAAATGCATAAAGTTAATAGGTACGCCTGAAAATGGCGGTGTACCTAATGGAGTGTCCTTGTGACGTCACAGATCAACCAGCCAATCAGAAAGTGAGGGTGGGTGTGGCACTTTTCACTTAAACCAGGGGTGTCGACCTCTAGTCCTCGAGGGGCCGCGTTCCAATATGGTTTCCAAGTTACCCTCGTTAAACACACCTGCGTGAAAAGATTTTGGTCATTTTCACGTTCTGCAGGAGCCCAACATGTTGGAATGCGGCCCCGAGGACTAGAGCTTGACACCTGAGACCTTGAACCATGATATTTCCCTAATAAAGTGGCCTGTTATTAGGTACACTTAAAAATGGCGGTGTACCTAATGGAGTGTCCGAGTGATTCCCTCGTTAAGTGCAGGTGCGTGAAAAGTTTTAGCTCCTTTTGAACGTGAAAGTGGCTAAAACTTTTCACGCAGGTGCGCTTAACGAGGGTCACTTGGAAAACATGTTGGAACGCGGCCCAGAGGACCAGAGCTTGACTCCTGTAACCTTTGACCATGATATTTCCCTAATAAAGTGGCCTGTTATTGAAAGTGGCGGTGTACCTAATGGAGTGTCCGAGTGATTCCTTCGTTAAGTGCAGGTGCGTGAAAAGTTTTAGCTCCTTTTGAACGTGAAAGTGGCTAAAACTTTTCACGCAGGTGCGCTTAACGAGGGTCACTTGGAAAACATGTTGGAACGCGGCCCAGAGGACTAGAGCTTGACACCTGTGACCTGTAATATGAATTGGTTACATGTAAGGTTTTTCCACCAATCAAAATGCTTTACACTGAATACCTCATTCAGTGACTGAGCAACCGGGGGTTCTCTATATTGCTCATTCAAAACGGTCACAATGTCTTGTAATTTTTACATCTGCTTGCAATTCAATACTGGACAGCCTGTGGTCGATTTGTTCCTTTACTTGTTTTGTTTGAGCAATCTTCTCCATTGGCCAGTCTGTTGAAAACGTGATTAATCCAGTTGAGGGGCGTATACGGGAAACAGATGCCACACAGGTGGGATTGTTTGTCAAGTCGCTTGTCACCAGGTTGTTGGACAAAAATGGTCGGTGCGTGTTCGGTCAAGGCTGCCGTCTGGGCCGCTTCGATCTGGAACGCACGTTGAGTGACCCTCAGTCGGCTCTGACTCCGTGGCTAATATTTTAAACAGCCCGCATAAGGGCAAAAATGCCTGCTGTCTTTGGAGCTTCAGGAGACATTCCTGTTGGGAAAATCAGCTACGTATGCATGTCTCTCCATGTGTGTGTGCGCTTTGAAGATCAAGGTCTTTGGTTCCATGTCTGCTGTGCACGCTTCATTTGAATTGATGACTCCTCCATAACCAGCAGGACATGTGATCTGTGCTAAACGCCAAGTCGGCTGTCGGCCGTGTGACTCAAAACAAAACACACCTTGATTCTGTTTAGAAAAGCGAGTCTGTAAAGCCAAATGGGATTTTATTAGACACCTCAATACCATGGCAGTCCCTTTAGCATTTTTTTTTTTAAACGCAGACATTCAATGTGTTTTAATAAATTAAAAGTTGAACTCCCTCAGGTTGTTTGTCCCTTTTCATTGACCCCGACAGGGTCACAGTTCAGATAAAGGGTGCAACTTGCATTTGCCTTAACGCTGCAGTGATGCTGTCCGTCACTTGCGGATTCACTTTACAGCAGTAACAATACAACAGCAGCGACCTTCGACCTTTTTTTTTTTTATTATTATTATTAATAGGCTACACAGCTGAACGTCAGTTCGAATGACAATCTATAACTTCAGCTTTTGGAGCCGCCGATGACCTCAAGTCAAGACGCAAAGCTTCTTTGTTTGAGGAAAAAAAAAAACTGCATTGCCGCTGCCTCTACCAAGGGAGCAAACAAGTGCTTTTGTTGGCATGGTAACCCCGTCCACCACTGACATCATTGACACCAAACGCTTGTCCTTCATACAACATCCACGAATGATGAAAGTAGTAATAAGCATTTGGCTGTGACCGGTGGGATCGCTTGAGAGAAAAGCAAACATTCAAGTGCAATCAAGTGTTTCGCTTGCAATCGTGTACCAGTGTCTTTCGGGAAAAGTTCACATACAGTTTGCTATTATGACACTTTGACCATGCAATAAGGCACCACAGCTGACTGTTGGTAAAAGCTTAAAAAGGGCTTTTTTTTTTTTTTTACCTGTCTTTTGAATAAAAATACTATCACTCCTTTGTCATGCACATAAATCCAAATACTCTTTTGTAAAAGATATATAAGAAAACTCTTATGTACAGTCTGATGTCCCTGCACGTTCACGTACTGTACACGGTTGCCGACATTTACAGTGCCGTGAAAATGTTTTGGCGAGGCCTCCGCTGAAATTCTTACTTTGCATTGTCTCCCCACTTTAATGTTTCAGATCATCCAACAAACAATAATATGGGGAAATGATTTCAAGAAGAGGGCAAATCCATTTTCACTGCACTGTTTGCTTCAAAAGCAAGTCACATTTTTTGGAGCTAAAATTCTTAGTGGTCACCTCCCAACAGAAGGTTTTTAAACTATGTACAGCACATACGCTCAGATGGGACGCCACCCACACAAGCTCCGCCTTCAAACTCCGGATTTCCCCCCCTCGGCGCTCCAAGATCCACGCGGCTCGGGAGCGCTTGGCCTCGATATGAGGTAGCAGTTCATTTCCCAGTGCAAAGAAAGAAAACAAAAACAGGTCCATGCAGCTAGAGTGAATCCACCGCTAATCGATGCTTCTCCTCAGGGGGGGCGAGGCTCTTACGGCGTGCCCGTTGGACAGCAGAGTCTGTCTGAGCTCAGGCTCACAGTCATTGTCAACATGTCCTCGGCTCACCAGTTTTACCGGAGGGTGGAAAGTATCTTCCTGCGACGTGTATGCGGCCGGTGTTCCTTCCGATCTGCTCGCTGGGAAGGAAGACAAGAAACGCAAATATGAGATTTGCTTGCGTGGTGTCGTCCAGCGGCGCTAAGCGAAGCGTGGCCTGCGGGCTGCGTCTGAGTCTCGCTGGAGCAATTCAATAATCAGCCAGACATGTTGAGGCGGGTAATTAAGAGCTTGGCAGCAGCGCCCGCACACTCATGGCTCGGGGCATGCAACATTGTTACATTGTAAGCGCTGGTCTTCGCTAATCAATCAACAGTGACTAGCCGAGACGCAGTATTTGCCTCCACATGCAATTTGAAATTCCAGCGGGCATGTTTGATTTACCTTCTCTGTCGTGCGGATTCACGTTGTTTGGAAATCCTTGAGCGTCCTTTCGAATCCCGTTGCAGAGGGGCGCCACGCGATCCGCCGAGGAACAGTGCGAATAGGGCGGAGGGGCGGCTTGCTGGTGATACTCGCTGAGCCCACCCGGGGCAAAGCCGTGCACTTGGTAATCCGGGTCTTTGGAGTAGAGCTCGCTGCTCTCCATGCAATCCGTGCACAGGACCGGACCATCGAATCCTGCGGCACATTTTAAAATAAATCAAATGTTTGTGGATGGAGTGTAGCAAATACACACAGTATAGACCGGTTCATTTTGATATTGGTCATTTTCAAAATAATAATAACTAAAATTGCTTGTTTAAATGCCAATATAATCGGACTTTATCACAAAAATAGTAAACTAGCAAATATTTCTGATCGAAAGAGTGAGTTTGTTGCCCTTTCAGCAAGGGACTGAAAGAAGCGAAATGACGTAAGCATACTAAATAGGCCAGCTAATGTTTCCACTGACAACAATCTACAAAAAGTGTTTTCTACTATCAAATGAAATGCCTTGTTTAGACTACGGAAAAAAGGCAGCAAAAGTTCAGGCTCGGCACTAAACACCACATTCAAAGGCATAAGCCGATTGTAGCCCAAAAAAAATAAACATGGCGAAATAATCAGGTATGAGGAAATGTGCACATAATTGGACTCAATCAAAGCTGAGGCGACACAAAGGCATTTGCATGCTACCTTTTTAATTCTTTCTATTTTTACAGCAGTTGCTGCAATAAGATGCAAATTAATTGTGCCCGCAGCTGGCAGAAAATTCAGGCTGTCGGATTGCAACATAAACTAAAAAGCGGGATTAGCCAATCTGAGATGGAGGTTAGAAGCTACCTGTTGAGTCGACCAGGTGTCCGTTGGGCTGAGGTCCGCTGGCGGCCTCAACGCGGATGCAAACGTCCTGGCGCTCCGACAACGTTCCCTGAGAGGACAGGTAGCTCGGCACGTCGGGAGGAACGATAGTCTCATCTGGAGGTGAGCGAGTTGCAAGAATTAGAGAAAAAAGTTTTCCGACAAGCGGCCGCAAAAAACAAAAACACAGTTGCCCTCGAGTTTACGTCTGGTTAACAGGTCAAACCACATTCATGAGGATTGTTTTGAACTAAGTCACGTGTTGCTGAAGAAGACTAACCCGTGTTGGTGACACTGCAATCCTCGCTCTTCTTCCTCGTCTGGTAGATGATGCACACCCACACCAGGGAGGTGACCACAATACTCGTCACCACGGCGATGACCATGATGCCTATGGTGACCGTGCTTATGCCGGGCGCGGCGGCGCAGGGCCCACGGCGCTGAGTGACCAGCAGCTGGCTGTGAGCGCGCTCCGTGCCCAGCGTGTTGGACATGAGGCAGGTGTAGCGGCCGGCGTCCTCCGGCGTCGCCGCGCCGATGACCAGCAGCTGGTTGCCGGGGGTGAAGTGATGGCGGTCGGAGGGGCGGAGAGGCCGGTCGTCGTGCAGCCACGTGATGCGGGGCGGAGGGCTGCCTAGCGCCTTGCACTGCAGCGCCACCGTGTCTCCTACGACCACGTTGCGATCTTCGAGGTCCTGCGCCAAGTGGGGGGTTTCTGCAAGGCCAAAGGGAATATCGTCTGAGCGATCGCACAAACTAGGTTAGAATTCAGAGTATCTAAAAAAATATATACGTCTTGGCTGCGGTCGAACAGTTTTCCTTGACATCTGTGAACATCATGAAACATCTTAAGGTAAGGAAACATTTTCACTTAGAGGATTTCTCCAGGGACAAAAGCCTCTAGAGAAGAATAATTCAAGTGTTTCTGCGGCAACACATTGACCAGTGTGCGTGTGTGTGTGTGCATCTCGCATACTGAGAACTTCCCCTCACAGCAGGACATACACAGATAAAGAGATCTCACTTAACCCACTTCAGTGTTCCGTCTCTCTCCTATCAATCTTCTCTCACTCTCTCCACTCCCCCCAACGAACACGCTCCTCCTTTCCAGGCTCGTCTCGGGCTTCCATTTTTCTCACCGAGAGGATTTTCCAGACAGGGGCCCCTCGAAGGCCGCCCGAACCCCCCTCCGTGCCCACCCCCGCCGCTCCTTCACAGATTCAGTTGATCAGCACGAGGCTGCTCGCTTCTATTTTTCCTGTTTGTCGAGTGGCTTAGTCCTCAGTCGCCCCAGTCTCAAGTACCGCCACCCAGAGCTCGTTTAAGGGCAACCCGATGAAAACGGTTTATTCTTTCCATTCCCGACAAGAGAAGACAAAGATGATCTTAGTCAGCTCGGTTCGGTCTGAACCAACAAGACAGAGCGACCAATAACGTGTGTCGGTCGCTCCCACAGAGAGTGGAGGTGTAACGGTGGGGGTTGTTTGGGAATGTCTAACAAACATCCCTCTGTGAGTCGCGCTCGCTCCCCCAACAATCCCCTTTGACCCTCAACGCTGACCTTTGGCCCCCGACCCGCACAGCAAGGCCACAGCTGCTGAGGAAAGGAAAAATATAAAGCTGGCCATTCTACAGCTTCCCACACGAGAGCCGAGTTATTTACAAGCGTGTTCCTTTGGAGTTGTGGGAAAAGCATCAACGCTGGGCCAAAATGAGCAGAAGCGAACGCTACCTAGCACGGTGAGCGTGGCGTTGGCGGACACAGTTCCCGCCGTGTTTTTGGCCGTGCAGCTGTACACGCCCATGTCTTCGGGCTTGACGTCCATGATGAAGAACACGTCGTCGTCGGGCATGACGTGCATCCGCCGCTCCCGGGCGGCGGGGAAATCCGTGCCGCCGTCCTTCTGCCAGGCGATCTGCGGCGCCGGGTGGCCCTCGGCGGCGCACTCCAGCCTCGCCGTGTGGCCCGTTCTGATGGTGCTGTCCCTGGGCGTCTTCACAAAAGATGGCAGCACTGCAGACCCAAAAACTTGGATTAAAATGGACGCAGGCGGAATCATACTTCTGCAAGCTTTCATAGGCATGACACCAAAGATGACAAACCGAAGAATAATTCTGTCACAAACGTGACGAGAAGGCCGAGGGGCAGAGCGGTAGAGAAATGGCTTCTGTCATGGAGTCAAATCAATTTGTTACGAACGGCAAAAGAGAGTGGAGACTTTTGTTCGGCTGAAAGAGGAGAAACTCCCGCATGGCTACCGGACTCAATTGCGCCTCTGTCAAGTGGAACAATTGAAAGGCAGATAAGCGCAATGTCAACAGACGTTTTATTTGGCGGAAGTGATGTAATCACGCACATGTTAACAGATAACTGATGGCCGTGATTTCGCTGCACAGCCCTGTTTTGTTTTTTTCAACAGCAATACAAAAAAAAGAAATACTGCTGTGTCATCGATTTTCTGGCAATTCCATTTATACGAACAAAGCCTACCGTTGACGATGAGACGGGCCTTGCTTGAGTACGTGGAGCCAAAATGGTTGGCGATGATGCACTGGTAGCGGCCCTCGTGCGCAAAGGTGACATGGCGCAGGTGGAGGATCGTGGTGTACTCCTTCACGCCGCTGCCTCCGCCCGTCCCGTCTTGAGGGCGAGGGCGCACGTGGGCGTAGTTCTCCGTCTCGGCGTGTCGAAGCAGCTCCTGGTCCTTGCGCCACGTGAAGGTCACGGGTGACGAGCTGCTGCTGGCGGCCGTGCAGGTGAGGCGCACGTTGCTGCCGAGGACCGCCACTGTGGTTTCTGGGTGGACGCTGATCTGGGGTTTGGGAACATCATCTAAATGATGACAGAAGGGGACGGGAAACGTCAAAGTAAGTACGGAATTTAAATGAAAGCTATTGAAGAACAAACACACACACACATTACTCACCGCACAAAAAACTGCTGGATGGAGCCTGATATACACTGGTACCCTTGAGAGCCTCAGGGTGGGCACACGTGGCGTTAACGCCGCTCTGCATTCCGCGGGCCACCAACCACTCAGGCAGCCAGCGGAGCTGGCAGTCGCACAAGAAGCTGTCGCTCTGGATGAGACTGCGGAGAAGAAGCAAACACCTGAAAATCAATTTGGGACGTAACGTGTCCAGGTAAAATGTGGGTTGGATGATGTGGTGAGTGCTCACAGAGTTTTGAGGTTCTTCATCTTGCTTAAGGCATCGGGCTGGATGGAGCGGATTGCATTGTCACCCAAGTTCCTGCGGGGGTGCGGCAGCAAGTCAACAAACGTCCTCAGATACATACAACCAAATCCAGGTGTGTATGCCTGGTTGTGAAAAAGCTTAGGGGAATTTGCAATCCTCTGGTAGAATGCGACACATGTTCTACAGCTTTGTTCCTGGTCGGCGGCAGGAAGCCAAAAGGTCATAGTTGAAGTTGTGCTGGGCTAGCGAGAAAGAGGCAGCTGGGCGCTTGCCGTGGCTTCGGCCTTTACATCACTGGTGTCAAACCACTAAAGCAAACCCAGTGAACCAAGTTGAAAGTTTTTTCAATGGCTTCTACATTCCAAATTAGTATCTATAACATGATCAGGCAATAATATTACAATTATGTGATTTTACAGTCATGATGGCCCTCTAAGGGGAAACCAATTTGACACCCCCCCCCTTGCTACATACTGAAATCAGCATCTCCTCACCAGCTATTCATTTCACCCCCTTCTCAGACAATGTGACCCCCCCCCCCATTGTAGAATACTCACAGGTGTTCCAGGGTGTCAAGTCCAGCGAAGGCTTTCTTTGCCACGGACTTGATCTTGTTTCCAAAAAGCGTTCTGACCATGATGGATGTGGAGAAGAGTGGAGCACAATTAGCAAGGCTGAATCTGATAAGCGGCGGGGGATCGAAAATGCGGAAATCTGAACTGTCTAGAGATTAGCCAAAAGGTGAAAGAGTGAGTGTGTGAAATTGTGTTTGCGTGGAATGATATTAGCAATGACCCGACGGAGTTTGTGACGATATTTAAGCTACTACATGAGAAGCTCAGCCAGCTGCTGCTTTCCACGTCCTTTCCTCCATTGGATCTTCTACTTTGTCATTCATGCAATTTACGTTAAGAATAATTGAAAGCACGCCTGTGTGTACACTTTGATGTGCCGCCAACTATTTTTCTCCCTCTCTTTTTATTTTTTGCATCTTCTCCCTCCCACGGCTCAGCTAAGCAGGCTTGGGATGCATCGAGCCGCTCGGGCCCACACTTGACAAAAGACGTAGGGGTCAGGGTTCGGGGGCGTGTGAGGCGTTTGATTTTGATGACTGAATGCGGCCTTCAATTTCACCCTCTCTCAGCTCCCAACAACAGAGAGCGTGAAAGCGGGGGCAGGTCGAGCGCAAGCACGGAGAAGAAATGGAACTAAGCCTATTGGGGAGCGAACCCCCGCCAGTGTGAAGAAAAGACCCTTTCTCTTCCTCTTTCTCCTTTAGCGGCGCACACACTGAGAACCATCTTGGCTGGACATCGTCTTTTCATCCTGTGGCTTGATTACTAGGAATTACTACTCAAAGGCCAGCACCAACTCTCCATCCCGGGAGACTTGACGACTTGTCACATTGAACTACGTGCCAATTTGAAAACTATTTGGGGTTCATGGTGAAAATGGGAGAGCCCAATTTAAAAGGGGAAAACAAGAATTAGAGACTCACAGCTTGCTGAGGCTGTCCAATCCCGAGAAGGCCCCGTTGGTATCTTCTATTGTGCCTGAGATGTCATTATGGTCCAGCTCCCTGCAGAGAAGGAGAGAAAAGAGGGTTAGGATGAAAATGTCGGAAGGATGACAGGTTCGGTGCTGTCTTGGCAAAGCCGAGTCTTCGTCATGGGTTGCACCTGGCCTTAGAAGCCTCTCTGCTGCTCTACTCTCGGGCCAAAAGTCTTCATGGGTTACAGAGCAAGCTTAGCAATGGCCGGGCAAAGATTGAATAGATTTACTGAAAGAAAGTTCCTTAACACTTGTTGAATGTTTTTCACTTGCTTTTTCACACAATACAGTCAAGGCCAGCTGTCTAGGAAGGGAACAAACACTAGTGTAGTAAGTCATTTTTCAAACTCAAGACCTTTGAGGTTGCTGGCCAACCACACCCACCCATCACGGTCTTCACAATAACATAATACTGCTCCTTCCCATGCTTTGCAGAACCCCCCCCTCCCCACCCTCGTTCTTTTCATCCCCCACTGGCTGCCAAACTGGAGCTGCCAATTTCCAACTCTTTCTGGCTGGCTGGATGTGAATGGTTGTTGGCTTGTTAAAGCAAGGCCAGTGGTGGTGGTGGGTGTTGGGTTGGGGCGTTCAAGAGCAAGGTGGGGGCGGCGCGATGGGCCAACAACCCCCGTGTCCGAATAAGGGGACCATGCAGGCTTGTTTGGAGCTTTCACACCCCGCCGCAGGCTCGGGTGGCGTGCCAGCTCAGCCAGCAAAGCGGGACCAATTAAAGCTCCCCCGGCTAACTTTCGGGCTCGGTCTATGGCTGTTCTCCCCTCGGCTGATTAAATTAGGTCTGCCTCAAAGACACAAGAGTGCCGGGATGAACGGGGAGGATGAGGGAACAGATAAAGTGTGTGTTCATGAAAATAAAAAGTGTGCAGCGAGAGGCTGTGAGGGCACAACACTACCTGGCTCTGCCACCCACAGTGCACTCACCAGGCTTTCGTCTTTTACGTACTAATGTTCTCTTTTTTTTTCCCAACAGGTTGAATATTTTGCAAAAAAAAGGAACTTGTTGCGTGAGTTTCGAAGGTAGCAAAGTGACTCTTTTCGGAGCAAAACAAAACCAAAAGGAACAAAGCAAGAAAGATCAGAAAGTTGCCACAGAAACTGTGACAAAATTGAACACGGAACAATTTGTCCCTAAAAAAATAAAAGCCTATGTGATCAAACTTTGAATATGCAAACACCAAAGACCTCAAATCAGCATGGCATATTCAAAGAGCTAATCAAATATGACAACATCTCGGCTTTCACTACTCCCCTGCGGCACATCTCAGGAGTGATTTTGACTTGCTAATGGCAGATGAGGAGGGGGGGGGTGTAGACTTACAGGATGCGTACAGCCCGGAGGCCTCTGAAGGCTCCCTCGGCGATGTGGCTTATTGCGTTGTGTCCCAGACGGAGGGTGTGGAGATCCCCCAGCACAGCCAGACTGCCTTCATCCAGACGCGTCAGGTTGTTGTACGACAGATTCCTGGAGAGAGAAAATGCGGGTGAGACACACACAGCGACTAGGACAAGCGAGGCATAGCAGTGAGGAAGAAAAACATGTTTTTTTAAGACTGATTTTGGATACTATACACTTATTTACGGTAAATTTCAAATGGAAATGACTAATAGTCATCAAAAGTGAGTCTTCGTCCTGTGACTTCCTACAGCTCCCCTCTTGCTCATATATGCAGAGCGCCTGATAAAAAAATAAAATAAAAAAAAAGCCACAGGACCACTAAAACGAGGACAGCCAGGAGGCAATCTATCATTCATAGACATGTTTACAGGATATGGCGCTCAGATATGAACGGTAAACTTACATCTAACTGGTAATCTTGTCTAACTGTTACACATGGACAAACACGCAAAGCCGGTCCACCTCGCAGTTAGTAACGCCTCAGCTGAGTAAAGCATTTTATAGCAGTGAAATGACACTCATGTCAACAGAAAAGGAGGAAGGCTCTCAGCTAATACCTTGTCCTTCACTTGACAATGGCGGGCAAATGTGATCCGTCGGTGTAATTACCACAACACGGCGAGCGCAAGATGGCATACGCTCAAGGGATGAAGAAAAAGACACACAAAACAGCAAAGGAACAGTTCTAAAGCTATTGAGCTCAGGTCTAATTATGGGATAAACAGGATTATCCTTCCTAGAGCATATTGAGTGTACAAGCTCTGCGGCGTTTAACCCTTGAAAGATCATATTGCTGAAGATAAAATGGATGTAGATATGGAATAATTATATATCAACAAATTTTGAGTCGGAGGTGGCACTCACAATTCCCTCAGTTTCTGGCAGAACTTCCAACCGTCAGGATTGATGCGGGTTATTGAGTTGTTACTGAGGAAGAGCTGCTGAAGGGACGTCAGACCATACAAGGAGCCGCTGTTCACCTCGCTCAGGCTGTTGTACTCCAAGTGTCTGGATTACAAACAATCAATCAGATATCAATCATGACAACAGAACGCCGCCATGAAATATCGAATCGTACATTTCAGAAATAAGAAGTCATTGTCAGAGATACGTACAGGACTTTCATCTTGGCAAGATCCCAGAAAGCACCATCAGTCAGCTTGTTGATGCTGTTTCTTTGGAGCTTCAGCACCTCCAAGCTGGAAAGACCCTGGAAAGTCAAACCTTCCACCTGGCGGATGCGGTTCCTGTTCAGTTCGCTGCGGGTTGGACAGAAGAACACAAATCATGCCAAAAGGTTATGAACTATTTATAAAACCCCATAAAAACTGTTTCATCACATCAGCAATTAAGAAGGAAAAATAATTGCCCTCAAAGGAGGAAATAAACAACCTGGCCTATTTGTTTCTGTTTAATTTGACGTCACACAATTGGCTGGCCGACAAAAAAAACACCTGTAGAACCTGATAAAGTCAAAACAGGTTAGACTTCCATTCCAAAAGCGCTTTTACTCTTCCAGTCAGAGGCGTAGACAATCAATACTTGTTGTGTACACAGCGTCCAACTTCGGTGAGACAAAGTAAAAGGAAGTTCGGCTAAGCTAGGACGGAGAATGAAGAAACCACTTGGGGAACTTGGAAGAAGCCAATAAATCTTTGTTCATACAACTCGGTTGCGTTTGACCCACATTTTCACCCCGATGTAAATTCAAAAGTACTCACAGCTGGGTAAGCCTCGGGAGCTGGAATGCCCTGACGGGAATCTGACTGACACGGTTTCGGCTCAATCTCAGGACCTGGAGAGTGGAGCCGAGACGGTCCAGCGCTCCAGGCTCTAATGTGCTGATCTTGTTGCTGCTGAGGTACCTGAGGACGCCCAAACACAGCTGCACACTCACTACACACATTTCTTCTTTCGGGTGAGGTTGCACGATGTTATGCTTGTGCAAATGGAAGAACTGAGAATTTCCTATCGACATCAAAGGCTTGAAAAAACATTAAGTGCTCTTAACGGAATTCATTGTGTAACTGCATTTAATGAGTAGTTTAACGTCTGAACCGATACTTACAAATCTCTAATCCGGAGGCCTGCGGGGAAGGAGTGTCCTCGTAGCTCGGTGATGTCATTATTGCTCAGGTCCAAGGTTTCCAAGGAAACCAAGTTTCGGATTCGTGCGCCGTCAATACTGCGGATTTTGTTATGATGTCTGAGGAAGAGCAAAAAGAGATATTTTACTGAACAAACAAAAATATGCCTGACGTTTGGTTGCATAAGCAGTGTTTCAAATCTGTCTTATTGGCATTTGACCTCGACACAGGAAAGCCAGAGGGGAGACTCTAATTGAACCCATCTTCATACTCAATCAAGCTTCCGCCATATTTTGCGACCGACTGGTTTCATTCCCAGGGTCGTTTGTGTCCAAAGAGCCAAAGAAAGCAAAAGAGAGCAGGTGTTCTAACACTGTCAAAACAAGGTCGGTCAGTGCCTCCTTCCTTTCTAGCCTTCAGCTAGCAAATGGACACACACATGCTCATTTATTGGTTGGGGGGGGGGGGGCATGAGGGGGTCACGCCGCAGTGCCCACCTGAATAAACACGGGCCATAATGCTTCAGGCCGAACCGTGCGAGCGCACAAACAACAAAACAGAGTAACACACAGTGGCTACTTTGAGGGAAAAGAATGGGGGAGGAGAAAAATAGGGGATAGTTAAGAAGTGAGCAAGGGTCAACAGCTGGTGACCTCTGCTGGGAAAAACAGATCAGCCTCAGACTGGTGGAAGAGATTGACCTCTCTCGCTCCTTCCAGTTCCACCACCACGGCCGGCCCCCACCCAAACTCGCTCCCTCCCACGCTCGAGGATCCAGCTGTGCGAGAGAGACAGAGCGCCCGGCGTGTTTGAAGTTGGGACGGACAATGGCGGCGTTTATGAAAGCTTGACTGCTCGACACTGGCGGCCATCTTTATCATACTGTTGATGACAACGTTGATGAATCGCTGCTGCTCGGCTTTTGAAGTCCGGGAGATTTATCTACTGTACTTAATTCCAAAATCTCAATAACGTGGTCCATCGAGCATCTGATTAGCACGAGCCCGGTTCCTTTTTGACACTTCTTTTGATGCATCGGTCATTTACCCTGGTAAGACCGTTTCCAGCGCTATGAAGGCAATTAGTAGGTCCGTTCAAAAAGAGACAAAGTATGCATGACCTCCTCCCTCCCAACGGTATTCGAACCTCGCTTTGAAGTTGACATGGAGGGCGATGTGTGGAGTGGACAAGTGCAGTTGCGTCAGTGACAACAACACCATTTTTATGCTTTGTTGCGCCATCCTTATGTTCTTACTGTCCACTTTCATTTCTCTTTTTAAACTTCTGTTTTCTAACATGACCCTCGGACAATGTCCTTTATTGGTGAACTATTTCTCTTGCGCCAAACGGTGATGTCACCCCCCCCATCCCTTCCTCCCCCGGCTTGCCGTCACCCGTTTTACTGTAAGCTACGTGACGGACAGCTGCAGCTGCAAGTGCTTCGGTGGGCCTTCACTTCAGCTGTGTGGCTTTGTAAATACTGGACCCTCCCTCTCGCCTCTTCTCCTGTCAGCCCCCGCGGGCTCTTCCCTGGCAACAGGCTTCAAGTCAGGCCAAAAAAAGCCCCCCTGGTTATTTGGAGGGGCGTTACTTCCATGCTTGGAGCGAATAGAGGTTTTCTGTCGTGAGGAAAAGCAGAAAGACTCTGACCGCAAAAAGGCTTCGGGATGACTTCTGAGCACACCAGGCTAAGGTGCCACTCTTGCAATCCTCAGCACTAAAACCGAAAGATGACAGCAGCTGCAGGTTTTCAGGCGGGCGGCCTGCACTCCAGCAAGGTGTCGAGAAAATGAAATGGATGAGATAAACCTTTCTGAACATTTCAAGAACTAGTAGGAGTTAGATTGAATCTAGATCAAGTTGGCAACGTTGGTCCAGTTTTCAGGCTTTGACTTTCTATAGACTAAATTTATATTTGAAATATTGTCTGCAGAGTTCCTGCTTTTAACACGGACAAGCATTGGCACATACGTACGCTCTCCCTACCTCCCTCCCTCCCAAATAAGGCAATAAATCTCCAGTGAGATGCCAATGCGGGCAGTCCCCGCAGGCCCGGTTTCACGACTCGGAGAAAACGTTGAGCTTACGTGACACAAATGTCTGCCTAATAGGATTATACTCTTAAATCTTAGAATGATACCCAACGAGCTCAAATGGAAATCTAGTTAGTGATTTATTTTTTATTTTTTATGATACTGTAACATTGTAACGCTAGTGCCACTGTTCTAAAAGTGACACGTAAAAGCATTTGCATCCTTGACAGATGTCAGGAGACTATTTCAAGAGCATTTCAAAGAGGCCAGTAGCCTAAGAATACCAAGAGGCAGATCATTCTGGCAGCAAGCAGCGCTGTCTACTCACAGGTAGAGTGCGACAATCGTTGAAGCCGCCGATCCTAAATCCGGTATGGAGGTCAGCTCGTTGTGGTCCAGCCGCCTGAAAAGTCACCAACGCACAGTCAGCAGATGGTTATGGAGACTACTTTAAAAATCTAATTATAATTGACACAAGAAAAAGTGTAACAGAATTGGTTGGCCTGATGATGTCACGAGTGCGGCTAAGCTTTTCTGTGTGTTTTGTGTTGAGTGAAAGCGAGCCAAGTCCTTTCCTCGCCGTATAAATTATTGACAAGGCCAGTGTTGGCTACAATATCAGGTGGTGGAGAAGAGGCTTAATATAGCAAACCACCACTTATTCTCAATCGGGCTTGGCTCAAGGTAACACCTACGAGGAAGTTGCGACCAAGTGTCGATGCTACCAAATTGACGAGGCCGTGCCGCAAAAAGAAGTCCCGATTGCGTGTGTGGGAACAAATAAAGCTATGGCGTCCTAAATACTAATGTTCCCATTTTTTTTAGCAGGACTACGATAAGCAGGTTACCTGAACCTTGTTTGTGCTGACCTGGCAGACATTTTAAGAAGTGCCGGTGAAACAGTTTCCGAAATATATACACAGTGAATGTTTGGTGTGGATGAATACTCACAACTCTCGTAAATTTGATAGGTTGGAAAACACCTCGGTGTTGATGTCAGTCAGCTTGCTGCGGCCAAGATTTCTGGAAAAAAAAAAAAGAAAAGGCGGTGATAATGAATTCGCAGTGTGAATAATGTGCGGCCGGCAAGCTAATTCAAAGTGAAAACAAAGTGTAAAATCATCCGGATGACTACAAGTAGGACGGAATCAATACTATCAATGAAGGAACTCTCTCTGCTTGCTCGCTCCACAAACAAAACTAACAGGCCATTCGTCTGCACAATCAATCTGCACTTAGATTTAATAGCCGGCACTCGATTTACAGAGGATGAGAGACTTGTTCAGCAATTGAGTTACCTCAGACAACGTGGGAGGGGGAGGAGGAGGAGGGGGGAGCATTGAAGGGCAAACATCTGCATTTCACAGACGGTGTCCCATGCCAAATTCATCAAATTAACGTCAGGCATAAACAAGGCCAACTTATGGTATGTCTCGCACACCTCCTACTTTGCTGGCCCGCCGCCGCCGCCCGTTGGCAGAGGATCGGACAGTGAGAGTTTGTGTTTGCTGCTGGCGTTTACCCGACAAAGGGAATCTGCAGATCCCAGTCTACACCCCCCCTACCCCCTCCCACCTCCATCCGTTTGTCCAGACGTGAGAGAGCGACTAGGAATGTTTCGCAGGCCTGCTGAGAAATGAGTTCTTGTTCGCGGACACTTTTACCTGATGCGCCACATTCCTCCATTCCTGCCTCACGAGGAAAACGGCAAAGCTACCGTTATTCATGATCGCTCGTGACTCATTTCGGATCAAAATTAAGAGTCATTGCCCCGACAAAAGACAGTTCATGTCCAATAATACGATTATTTTTTTACGACTATTTAACTGCAAGTCTTTTTTTTTTTTTTCCCTTCGACGCATTTTCCTTTTATGTCTCCCGGGCTTGATTGCAGATAATGACCACTTCCCTCCACGTGTCTTTCTCCTTCTTCGAGAGGGTGACGAGGTAATAGCCGAGCATGTGTCTGCCCTCCGGGCGCAGGCCTGACAGGGAGTTGTACATGTGTGTCTGGTTTATGATCGTTTAATGGGCCACCTCCCTTTGTGGTCTAGATCACTAAATTGTCATCCTCTGCAACAGGAGGCAATTTACCTTGTTAAGGCAACGCTGAGTGTAAAAAGAAAAACAAAAAAACGATACGGCAACTTTCATTGCCGCTGCCTTCGAGGAATGCTTTGGGAAAACACAGCCTCGCAGGCAAAATGTGGCAAAAGTGCGACACGGGTGCGAGAGGTCGCGGCAAACAAACAAAAGCATTCCTTTGTTTGCATGCACGCCCGCATGCGGCCTTTTTTTTTTCCAGCCAACTGCGGCATACGCTCAACAAGTGTATTTATCTTCGCTTCATTCAGCCCGATTTATTTTCCTGCCGATCAGATAAGATGGGTGGCATTTTAACACCTACTGTATGAGAATACGGTGATAACAGGAGTTTATCTCCCTCCTTCCCTCATCCAAGTGGGACTACTAAGAGTGGTTAATGCTTTCCAGATAGTGGCCCAGCAATTGCATCTGAAAGAATTTGCAGTGCACAGAACAGATGCCTCCAAGTCATTTGGGATTGATTGACGGGGGACAAAACAAGATGGCGTGTTGTTCCTTACAACCAGCTGGGAAAGGATGTACAGAGAACGCCCTGCATATTGTTGTAATCACATCCACAAACTCCTGTGGACACTAAAAAAAAAACTGCTTATTGATTTTGACTCAATACCTTTGGAGTCAAAACCAATAAGTCTGCCAAACGACAACTTGAAGTTATTACTTGTGACTCATAACTTGTGCGGGTGGTTAGTTATAGTCCACTTCACCTCAGAGTGTAGGTCAGAATTTGTCATTTTAAGTGGCCCGATCGCCGGAAGGATATGCGGCTAATCGAAGACATTAGCGTCAAACTTGCCGACCGAGAAATCTTTCTCGGAGTAAAATAAGGAAGGCCGGTCTGACAAAGCGAAACTGAAGAAACATGGAGTTCATCAGCTGCGCCTTGACATACAAAAACAGATTAAAAAGCTTTTCTTCAAAAACTGCTGCGCTATGTATGGCTGCTGAGGGACCAGAGCGTAAAGATGATGTCATAACATGACATGATGTAAGTCAGAACATACAGCGATACATCATCATGATTCTTTCCTGTTCCTATTGTCCATTAATGCTGTATGAACTTTGCTCATCCAGAGCGTTAAGTGATGTCAGTGACGAGGCTCTTTCAGCCCCACGGGGACACAAACGCCCTTAAATGTGGTCGGTTTCATAGCATCGTAAAACTCATCAAATAATAACCTGTGTGTCAGAGAGACACACACACCTACGTGCATGCAAACACACGCACACAAACACACTGTCATCAGGGTCTGCTTTATAGCCGGGCAACTGCCGTCTGGGTGTACACAGAAACTAGCAGCAGCTCCTGGATACCATTTTACGTGTCAGTTAAAGCGATGAAGTAAATGTTTGTAATATCGCGAGGTTATCAAAAGTCGAGAAACGTGAAGTCGCTTTTTGACCTTGCTGTTGTGTGCTAAGTTCAACTTAACGTGGGTTTCACCACATTAGTTGTCGTTGTGTGACCTACACGAAAATCACAGTGCGGTCTATTAGTGGGAAAAGGAGCAATTGTGAAGCCAAGCAAAGATGGAAAATCAATTTGAACCACTTGCACATTGGCCGCAGCCAATTCAATTATTTCTAATGTCCTTTACTGTAACACTTGTTGAGCGAGTACAGTAAAGGAAAAAAAAAACAAAACTGCTGCTGTTGACGAGAGAAACATTGTGAGAACTGCAAAGAAGACCACAAAAGACCACACCAGGAGAAGAAGCTCCACCTGAAGCTCATTTGCAAGGTTTTATGGATGATAGTGAGGCTGCTCCTTCAAGAAAGAAACAATTTGCTTCTGATCCCCTAACACGCAAGTGAAGGTAATGTCGTCCTGCATAGATTCTTCTCAGACAGGCTCATTCGTCTTCATTGACGTAACAAATGATGGTGACAGTTAATTGGAGTCATAAATCCACAGAAACATTTCATTCACGACCAAAATGATGAGGAGATCCTTCACTTTCAAGCAAAAATAATGACCCTGAAGCCAAAATGAGGTGCCTGTTTTGAAATACATAGCAGGAACCTGTTACACATAATGCTCCTCGCCCACACACAACGCAGCAAAAGAGTTCCTCCAGCCTTTGCGGCCACTCCGACTGGGAGGGCGAGTTCTTCGGTTTTCCCGGGCAGGATGTCGAGCCACATCTTGGGGCCATGTGCTTTGGCACACAGACAACGCTTTGCAAACAAAAGAAATTTGGGCGAAAGGGTCAGCAGTAGCCAGAGGCACAGCATGACCAAGCTATTATCTTTTAACGCGAGCTCTACCAAGGAGATGTTCTACATATTTGTTCTACACCTCGAACTTCATGCCAATAACCTCTGATGAAAACCCAAAGGGAAGAACAGCTGATGAAAATCAGGGCCAAACATAACATCAGCCAAAACCCGGCGTGATGGTCAAACTGTGACTTGAAAATATCTGCCAGGGAACACGCAAGGCACACAGCAAGGGAAAACTATGGCAATAAACAAACTCACTCTCAATCCCGCGGGATTACAATGCGGCCTAGTGTGAAATTGCTGTGAAACCACAAGTGTTGTAAACCCACCGAGAGCCGCTGTTGTTGCTACGCGGCCGCCCGAACGTTCATCGAGCGTGTCTCCATTTAGCTGTTGTCCAGTCTGTTGATCTTGACAGCAAATGCGGCGAGATAACTAATAAGCACGTAATGGGATGGGACTAAAGCCATTTCGGACAAAGTGGCGGTCAAGTAGCGCACGGCGGCGCGAGTGGATCCAGCCTGAAGGCGGGATCGGCGGCGAACCGCAATGTTGACAAAACAATCGCATGAGGGAGGCTGGAAAAAAAGAAAAACGCCACCACAGTCCTCCCGACTAGCACCCTCAGATTCCCGGAGGCCGTGTGATCGGCCAGTCGTCAACCGGGAAACCGCCGACGCAAATCCGTTTCCTGAGGGCGACTATTTACCAATAAGTCTCCTCTGTCAGTTTTGGGGACAAGCAGCAGCAGAGCGTGCCAAGTATATTAGGGAACTTGGAAAACCACTTGGGAAATGCTGAGGTACAAAGAGGATCATTCAGTAGTTGGCTTCCGCTGGCTTGGCACCAGAATTTCCTTGTGTGTCGTAGGGAAAGTACAATAAAATGCGGTTTGTGTCCTAAATAAAGCACATTTTATTGTGAGAAATGCGTCCGAGTGAGACAGAAACTGTATATCCGCTAGCCCATCATGGAATAACAGTCAAAACAAATAATGCACATGCTTTTTCTTTTTTTACTTTAAAAAATACCATTAATCCCAGTGCCCGGTGGGCAAAGTGCTTTTTATGCACATTACTGTGGCTGAAAATAAGATGAGGCACTGAGAGAGCAAGGAGAGCTTCTTTGGATGACTTCAAATGACAAAGACGACTCGGATGGATTCAAAGGGTGAACCATCATGTTTCATCATTCTTATATATAATATATCCACTTTCTTGTAAAGAACCACCTAAAATCAGGATGGCAAAAGATGATCTAGACTGCTTATGTAACTCACTGTACCATGTTTGCTCTTACGTGTTCATTACTGAAACGCCAACTCGAACAGTAATTTGACTTAATTATTGTAATAATATTAAAAGCTCTTTTTAACTATGTTACAAATAAACTGTCGTAATTTTGCAGGAATTATGTTTAGGTAAATAAAAATGGCTTCTTTCATGAAATCCTGACCATTTTGTGGTTAGTTAGCGTAATCGAGACGCAGTCAACGCCTTACAGGAACAGAGTTGCTCTTAGAGTTGCCTGCCAAAAACCGACGAGCCCAAGCAGAGAAGTATGTAGCCTCGTGGTTGAAAACAATCATTTAAAAGTTGTAAAGCTTGTTTCACCCGAGATAACAAAATTTCAAGAGATCATGCTGGATCAGTAGAGTTATTTTACATGACGCAACTGGAGGTGTTATGATACGACGCTAGCTCAACAGAAGTTACACACCTTCTACCAGGGCAACCAGGATGGTGTTTGCAAACATGATCAATAAACACATGCAGTGCTGCACTTGACTGGCAGTGCTTTTTAAGAATTGCCATTTGTGAGAAGACATGTCCGTGCCGAGTAAGTATTGTCTGCTGAACTGGGTTTTAGTATTTTCGAAGAAGCATTCAGCTTGGTGTTAGTTAAAAACCTGTTTGCGCCGTTGTGGGCGTGAACACAATTCGCCAGCAATCAAAGGTGGTGGAGATCCACTGACCATCGTAATACTCCAGTTGCCAAGTGAAGTCACGTCAAGTTCTGACCCAGTGGAACAACAATAAAAAAACTGTACATCCCGATTCTTACAGCCATTATTAGACGCGTGTTCACTTTAAGCACATATAAAAGAGCATCGTGAGATGATGCAATGGACAATTCATCCAGCAGTGCTAAATATGGTACGACATTGGGCCTGGCAGCCTTGGCCTCTTGCACAATTAACAGGATACATTCATCTTGACAAAACAAAAGGTTGCAGCAGACTTTGCAAATTTGTCTTGATGGTTAATGAGTGAGACTTAGCTGACAGGTGCTTTGCTGCAGGCGAAACCTCAATTTATCATGCAGCTTTATGCAAAAATAGCCAGAAACCATGAGGAACAAAATGTAAACTTTTGAAGTCTCAGACAGACAGTAGCAATTCAAGTTATAATCAAATATTTACAGAGTGATTAAGGGGCTTCATGTAATAATTAAGTGATTCACTTACAAGGAAATCGTCCTGACAGGCACATCAACAGGCGGAGCTGCCAGCTCCAAGTTACTGCAGTCCACTGAATCTCCATTGCAGGTACAGTTCTGTGCACACTGCAACTCGGATGTCAATCCATGACTGATCAAAAGTTCGAGTGACAAAAATAAATAAAAAACACAAAGAGAGGGAGATCCAAAACGTCCCGAGGACGCCGCCATTTTGTATCCAGTTACTAAGAGCGCCGCGGCTGAGTTCTCCAGAACCCGCAAACTGGAATATTCGTGCAGCCTTGTAAAAAATTGATGCACTTTAAATCATGTTCAAAGTTTCTTCTGAATTGTACGCGATAGCCAAAAGGTAGGTGATAAAACAGGAAAAAGTCATTGAGGACAGAGGTTTAACTTTTTCCTCGATGTCCGAGGCGCGCTTTGAATCTTATGTGATTCAGTTTGGTCATTAAAAAAAAGTCAATTCCCACTCAATTTCATGATTGCTACGCATTGATGCAACATTTAACGCTACATTTTCTGCGTGCCCATCAACTTGAGTGACATGTTTGCAAACGTCCAACCAAAAAAAAAAGACGTTTAAAGGGCACAGTGCGCCCGGTTCACTAGAAACATGCCAATAGCAAGCCCGCAAGTTGCAAAGTTAACGTCGCTTTAACAATGAACTTAATGTGCATGTAGTTTACTGTCCCCTGCACAGTAAAGTTGAGCCCCAAACTTTTTCCACAGTAAAATAACTCCAGCGTTGGTAGCAAGCCGAGCGAAGCATAGCGTTCAAATCTCAGTCCCGACTGCTTCAATCCAACTTCCAGTCCAACTTTGAAAAGATCCCCAAACTCCGATAGAGACCCGGTCGGGGGTTTATTATTTGCAGACTGTAATCACAAAAACTAAATAGTCCGAGTAATAGAAAAAGAAGAGTCCCGCTCCTTTTGACCGTGCACCGCCACCATGAGTTTTGTCCTCTGGCTTACTTTTCCTTTTTTTTTTCTGGTAGGTTAGTGTAGTCCCACGTTGGAAGCACAACAGTGATTCCAGAGCCACCTTCGGCTCGCTGTAATTGGTTGTTTGTAAATGACGTAGCTCAAACACCTTACCCTGATTGGTTCTTTTGCGTTCACCGTGTACGGCCGACTTGCGGCGTTGTGAGCCGCTGTCAGTCAGCGGTGTCAAGACCCGCCCAAGTTTCCCACTCCGGGGTGTGAAACCTCAAACACCGCCTCCTCTCGCTAACTCTCGCTCTTTCTTAAAGGGGCCGCCAGCGCCGGAGACAGCCCAACTAATCGCTTTACAACAAGCCATAATCACAAAACCGGTTTAAAATGTCATTATGTTTTCATTTGAGGTGACCGTCAAGGAAATAAGTTCTCAAACGAGCACTAACACAGCAGATTTGGGGAATCTAATTTTCCAATCAATGAAACCAATTAAAATGCGTTTTCTTTATAATAATTTGATCTATGCGCCTCAGCAGGGCTAAATTGCGTGCGTGGACGATGAATTAACCCGCAAAATCCATCCATTTTTATCGGTCTCAGGGCGGCGGCCATTTTGCCGCTTGCCGTCGATTAAAAATGACATCACAGTTACTTTGGCCAATCACAGCTCAGTGAGCGAATGCCGCTTGACCAAACAGACAACAGCTAGCTAAATGTCATTTAGCAAGTATCTAAAATCAATTAAGATTTCAATTTGATCAACAAACATAATTTTCAATTCTCAAATCGTCACGATCGTACATCATTTCATCTCAGTAATGCACATAGGCAATAAATAAATTTTCCATTAGACTCCTTACCTACGAATATTTTTTACATAACTTACCAGGCATTGACATGTTGCGTTTGTTGACTGATGACGTCAAGGAATGGGTGATTGTTCCGTATTGGGAGAAGTCCCACATTTCATTACTATTAATCATGCTTACAGGCAGATATTCGCACCTGCAGCACTGCAGGCACTTCAGTGGTTTGGTTTCTTGTTTCTTTTCCAAGAAATAAAAGCAGGTTTCACATTGCAGGTGAGGCCTCCATCTCTCTACAAGTGTCAGGGAGCCATTTCAGCAATGTGAAACGGGACATCACGGTTACATCATGAATTAAATTCATTTAATGTTATGAAAAGTGTCAATAAATTCACTAAACGGTATTTTGAAACTCAACTATTTTTCAGTCTAAAATAGTTAATTTAAGGCTGTAGTCACAGCTGTTTTCAGACACGTCAAAGCCTGCAGCCAAAACGAATTACAGTGTATTTCACAAGCATACTTGATATTAAAAACAGTGTGGAAACAAGTGATGATTTATGCATTTCTCATGTTTGAGTATTAAAATAAACACCAACGATTTAAAAAAAAAAAAAAGCTTGTCTTCTGCTTCTGTATTTTGCACGCAACAAGTGATGTGGTCGCCAACCCCGCTTGCCCCAAATATGCTTGCCACAATATTCTGACGCGCCTACAACAGATGGATCAGGTGCTTTGGGATCTATTTTAAAGGAAATATTTGTGTGATTTGCTTTTAATAGCACTCTATTGACTAATCTAACAGGCCACTAGGTTAAAAATTTGACCAATAGTCCAACTGTAAATCTCTGCAATGTGACATACCGCAAATACACGAGATGCAAAAGGTGTTCATTTTCTAACGTCGGCTTTAAATTCATTGCAAAATTGAGAAGCGTCATACAACCTTATGACTTATTTGCCTTAAACCTTAGACACGGCACCGTCTTGAAGTGATTGTTGCAGATTTATGACCTCCATGAGCTCTGCAAAGAATTGACATGGAAAGGAATGCATTAACGACATCTGCTACCATAACTGGTTCCTTTTCACTGGAAGACTCCGCCGGCTTTTGCACCGCTGTGTGAAATTGTGACGGATGAGTGGAGTGCACGTGAGGCTTCCGTGACAATGCCCCGAGAAAAAAACTTAACGACCACACCAGATTTCCATTTTCTGTATGGCAGTTTTTGACACCAACCATAGTGTTGTTTTCATAGCTGGGATGGACATACTGTTCTTGAACGCAGGCAAGTCTCCAGTGGAAAGCTGGCACAGAAAACCGCGTGCGACTCAGGTGCACGCATTTTTGGGGCCATCGTGATGTCTGGCGAATGGTTGATGGATGTGCGCGGCCTATGGGGGATTCATCATGCTTGTCTTTCTGGAATCTTCAAAGATAACAAAGCATCTGCTGCAGCGATTCATCAGCTATAAAATGGAGAGGCGTGAAAGGCCGCCAACTGGCCATACTGGGACTGGATGGCTAACGGCTGTTGCGGGAGTGTGGAGATGCTTTTGCTAATAGAAAGCAGAAAGGCTGTGTGTCAATAGCGCGCTCGCTGCTAAGCTGCAATACAGATGAAGCGAAAAGTACAATGAAGGATACTAGAAAAACAAAAAAGGATCAGGACACAAAAAAGCACTCGAAGACATGACAGCTGTTTGACACCTCGGCAACATTTGCAGGTGTTTAAACACGGCGTTTCTCTTTCTCATCATTTTGTCATTTTCCGTCTTTCATAACCATGAGGAGCTTCTTCTCCGTGTTTGTCTAATGAGGAGCGCTTTCCCGTGCCAACTTTCTGTCATTGGTTCCACACGTAATCTCGGTGGCCCGGTGGCAAGCGATGAGAGACACGCCATTCCACATCCCCAACCTGACCTGTTCTGTCACGTGGTGGGCGTGGGTAGAGGTGTTCGCCCAGTGTGTTATGCTAACAGTTTAAGCCGCAACCAAGGTATGCATTGTTGAAAGTATGAGCAAAATGGCGGTTGGTTTCCACGTCTTTTCAGCAGGTGTTTACTTGTGTCAACACCGCGCTGACAACGACGAAGCGGCGAGGCCGTACGCAGACGGGCAACGTGTTTGTTTTAATAAGCCTTGTGAATAGAATATTTCATAAAAGAAGCGATGGCCTGGAACTGTTTTCGTTCCATGTAAGGAGAGGAATGTGCTCGTTTGGCTCTCTGAAAGGTGACCTCTGTGTTGTACATCTGTTGCAGCCAAACACCGTTTTGTCTGCCAGCACGCTTTGTTTCTCTGTTTTTACTGCATTCGAACCACCAAAGGATCTCACACCGTCTTTGTCGTGGGAGTCGCGTTGACGAGAAAATGACTAATCGTTCACCCGTTCTTCCAGCCTCTCTATTTCCGAATGTATTCAACAGTTAACTTCAGCAAAATATTTCTACGATGAATTACACGGTTGGTTTACACCACAGTCCCAGCACATCCACACCGAAGATGTAATTAGCCAGCTAACTCACAGTGGCTCGCTGGTTCAAATTCAATTAAGACCTTCAAAGACACCACAGGCCAGTGGTGGAAAATTCCATTTAATTGAAGTAACTGGAAAAAAAAAATATGGCACAGAGGGCCATAAATGGTCTCTTTTGGGAGATGTTCTTTATATTTCTTTGAATGTTATTCTGCATCGTTACTTATGAAATTATATCTATGTAATTGCATAGACGTTCGTGGAACACACCGTGTCTGATTACGCACAGATTGGAGACACACATTTAACCCACTTACTTTCCCCCTGAAATGCATAACGACAATGATTGAATAAGTTTATAGTTTGCTGAATCCACACTGGCACATTCAGTGTCAGCTTTATTTATCATGGACTTCCTCTATATATTCTAAAGGTACAAAACCACCCAGCGGGCTAAGACTGACATTCCATCAGTGAGGGGGAAAAAAAGCAGTCCATATAAATCAAGCCTCTTCTTTTCCAGAAACCTTCTTTTCTGTCTGAGGCTTGCTCGTTAGCGGAGGCTTTGGGACCACTTGTACGACTATGTGCCGTACAAAGAAGGGGGAAAGGAAAAAAAAAAAAGGATGATCCCTCTTTCTTTCCCCATGTTGCTTTGGTCTTGACAAAATAGGGCCTCTGTGAATAGTGGAGGCTCAAGCGGAGCTGAATGAGGGATGGAGGAGCGGGACTCGCTCATGCAGAGAGCTCCCGGCCCCCCTCTATACCTGCCTGGAAGAAAAGAGCGACCACCTGCTTCTGCTGAGCCTTTTTCCTTGGCTTCAATAGAGACCTTATGAAAAGAGCCTGAATAAGCAAGGATCGGAACTTAGGGAATGTTAAAAAAACAAGTGTGGTAAAGGATCTTGAGCTTTTGCATATTGTTATGCCTCCGCTGTACATTCATCTCTTCGGGTCAGTGCGGGACATTGAAGAGAAGCGGCTTACTTTAATCAATCATTATGGAAATTAGCATGTTATAATGAAGCTGTCCGTTGTTTGGGGTGAGTTCAAAAGGGGGAGGTCGACTGTGGCAAATGAAGCCATGCTGAACTTCAAAGTTGTAATTCGTTCACAGCAACCAACCAAAGTTAGTTTTTCTTTGCTTTTTGTTAAGTACAGTAGTAATCATCCCCGTTTATTAAGACAAATGATAATAAACAACTAATCAGATGAGTGACTTTAGATCTTTGTAAGAAACATTTGTGTTGTAATAAGCATACTTGACTGAACAGGCACACAAACACAATAAATGTATTTTGTGCTGCTTACTTGCCTTTCTTTCATTTTTATTTATGACTTACCCCCTTCCTCTTTTATTGCCCTCGGGCATCTACTGCTTCTAATAGGATAAAGGCTGCCATGTTATGCACACTTAAAATCAACGCAAAAGTGCTCAGGGCTCTGTATGGATTTATTAAAAGTACAAATTAAGTAATGATTGTACACAGTGTCAATTAATTCCAATTACTTGCAGTGATGTTTTGATATGATTTTGATTTGTCAGCCTCCCAAGGGTGTTTATTGATTTCTATTTACAGCAGTAAAGGACTCTATAATCCACAGTAAAATTAATCCTGTTTTTATTAATGATTATGCTCATATAAATCAGACATATGAGACTTATTTTGCCTTTGACACAATCACATATGACTTAGCAGCTATGACATCGGACCCAACTTTGGAGTTTTGAGAAACTGAAATCATGTCTTGACCCACGACAGGCAGCAGGCATTAATTGATCCGAAGCAGGAAGTGGCGGATCATCAGGCACAACTATAAAACTATCACCCAAACACCAAGATGAATATGCCATGTGTGCTGTATTAACATTCCCCTGGACCCTGACAAACGCTAAAAGCCACACAGAACACATTTACACAAGCATTCGTCATGCCGTCAAATTTTTTTTTGACATCTGGAATTACACAAGACGTTGACAATGTCTTCCGTGTGATATATGTGGTAGCATTTGGCTAATCTGCACAACCCTCATAAAGATCCATTTTCTCAGTGGTTTTGAGCTCAGTAATTAACTGGGAGCATAAACAACACCCATATTTGTTTCAATTCAATTTTTTAAATCTGTTCGCTTGGTCGACCGAGCTGAAATGGCGTATTCGTCATTTCGTTCGTCATTCACGCAGTTCTTCTTCGTCCCCGTCATGGTTCTATCCTGACAGATCTCTTTAACCTTTTGCTCCA
Source organism: Syngnathus floridae (assembly GCF_059516105.1). Classification (NCBI taxonomy): domain Eukaryota; kingdom Metazoa; phylum Chordata; class Actinopteri; order Syngnathiformes; family Syngnathidae; genus Syngnathus; species Syngnathus floridae. The sequence continues at coordinate 11,294,553 of NC_142423.1, read as the reverse complement.
CAGACAGCAGAAGGCAATTAGTTTTGCCGTCGGGTGCTTCTGCGTGTCAAACCTGCTTGATCGTCTCCATTCCTACACACACACACACACACCTGTGCTGAATTTGTTGTGCTTTTTTAACCTGCGGGCACATCAGGAAGGTTTGAGGCGTGACATTGTGCCACAGTTCTGAATTTTCTTTTGTTTTCCTCTCTGTCTTTGGACCAAACCAAAGGAGATAATTAGCTTGTGCGCTCAATTCACTCGCTGCTCTTTTCAGGATGATCCCCGTTATATAGAGATATTAGGAATACTCACTTTAGGGTTACAGTAATATGAAGGAGTCAGTTTGACATTGCCAACTTTGTGTCAAAGATCTAATTGCCCTAGAGAAGATGAGACTACCCACTGTGGATTGTTCATGATTGCAGACAGGACTAAGTGGACGAAATTCACAAAGACAAATCTCACTCGCTCTCAAAAAAGCAATTTCCTTCTCATGTAATAATCCAGTGTAAAAGAAAGATCCATACAACTTGTCAAGAACCCAACGTCTCCGTTCAGCTACGTCTTTCATCACCTGACTTGGAAACAATCGGAATAAAACAGACAGTTACAACCGCATCGGAATGTGGAACTGCAGAGCGGCGATTCGTCAGAGCAGAACTATGTGATTTGCACCGGGGATAAGTTGTTTGGACAATTTTCACACCCTCAACCTGTTTGTTCTGAGTATTTCATGACGAACTACGAATTTGTCCATGATACACAACAACCAGATGCAAGAAGCCATTATGACTTCCTGCAGCTCATTTATTTTTAAACAACGCTTGAATGTAATTATCTCGATTCCACGGCCCACCATCAAAAAAATGCTGCTGAAAAGCTCATTCAAATTCTATGAATGACCTGGAAAAGCTCGACTGACCGTGCAATACATAGAAAAGTCTGAATTGAGGAGGAACGGGTTCAAGGTAACGATCATACATAATAAGTCTGTTCTGGCCCAAAGCCTCGGGCTGGATCACATTCAAAACAATGCTACCAGTCCTGGGCTGTTGCTCCACAGGTGCAGGGAGGGGGGAAAAAAAAACAAAACAAAAAAAACATAGACCTTGTGACATTCAAATGAAAACAAACATTGAGCTGTTCACCGGTGGTGGCCATGCTTTTTCTTTTTCCTCACGGCTGTCGCATTTTTACAGGGTAAGCTCCCCTAACAAAGCTACAAAGCAAACAGTGCAGTGTGAACAGCGGCGAACGTGGCTTGTTGTGACGTGTATGTGCTGAGTGACTGACCGTGTGCGGTGGACATTCCTGACATTGAGTCCATGGGGGTATGTTTTTTTTTTTTTTTTTTTTTCCTCATCATGTAAGATGTTTTGAGAAGCCGGTCCCCCGGCCAGTGCTCACCTGTTGAGCCACGACAAGCAAACAAATGGCTTCCATTGTCGCCCACTGCGCCCCCTGTGGCCTTTGACCTCTTAGCTTTGAGTTGCTCTGCAGAGGGGCTTGTCAGAGAAGTCTTCTTGCTTCACTAACATCTATCCCCGCCCGAGCCGCTAAAGTGCTTAGCTGTTTAACACCTGTGGCTCCATCCTCTGACTTCCAACAGAACTTCTCCATAAATCCTCAGTCAAATCTCATGACTTATTTTCTCATGTCTGTATGAGATAATGTAGTAATTCAACAAATGGAGGCAGAAGTCTTGGATTGGAACAGCTGGTCCATTTGCTGTGGCATACCAATAGCAACAAGTCATTGATCGGATCAAGCTGATATGGATGCATCCAACGGCAATATGAGCGTAATATGTGCTGGATTAAGATAAGTGTGTATTTGCGTTTTGTGAGCGTGTGTGTGCGCACGTGTGGACTTGCATTAGGTCATTGCTTTTGCAAGGTCTCTCCAGCTGCTTGGCTGGGTTGGTAAAGATACCTTCCCCATAAAATATTTCCCTAGCAACAATTTGCACTGAATTTGAACCTCAACTATGAGCTAGCATGAAACGGTGTCGGTCGCGTTGAGTGCAAATCTGTGCAAGTTAGCGGAAGAGATTGGGTATTTTGAGAACGTATTGGCAGTACAGCGCGTTAATGAATATTTGATGACAGTTCCACCTCGTCTCAGCGACACTCGCAGATGATCTCCTGACCTTCACACAGCCCAGGCCGGATGAATTATTGAACGTCGAGCTGTCAGTCACGATGGGTGGAATGGAGAACGACGAAGGAAATTTCACTCGCGTTATCCGTGACACTGTTGCTAGCCGATTGGAGTCACATGCAGAACTGAAAGACAAATAGAAGGCGCGATGAAGAGAAATAAAAGGTGTCTTTCTATCGCTTTTGAAGTTGCCTGCTGATTTATAAACACGGCCTGACATTTGGGATTAATTGAATCCTTTCATCCGTGTTGCATGAAGAATGCTCTCATATGCCAAATGTTTTTTTTGTTGTCTTCTAAGAGCCGTCTGTTCTATATCACCGCTTTGGTTGACATTTTTACACTTTCCAACACGTGTGCGTGCTTTGATAAAAGGGATTAAACAACATTTCGCACGCTGTGGGGTCCCAAATCCAGCAGATTAGGTAACAACATTTTCCTTTGTTTGGGGCGGTGCATTTCTAATTTGAATACTCAGCTGTTTGCTCGTTTTACCCATACACACTCATCGATAATGATGATTTATTTATTTGTCATTGGTAGCTCACTGATATTTTTACCCTACTCAAGGGTGTGTCCCTGCTTTTGCACGTCTGTCAGTATTTCTTGAGGCGAGCAGTCACAGAGACCGACCGACTCATCCCCTAGTAACTCACATGAATGTGTCACATCTGATACTTCCTCAGGCCTTGGCCCAACACCACGCTATCACACATCCAACACTCTGAGCTGATCCCTTTCATCCCTCGTGCTTCCTTCAGCACTCCCACGGCTGCCACTTCACCTCTCGCCTTCTTGTTGCGCTGGACGATTGTCGTTGTCAGCTACTCCCTGCTCCATTGCTGCTAGCAACAGCTGGTCTCAACTTGCAGCCGATCGGCACTTTTTTCTTTATTTATCTTTGGCTGGATGCTATTGAGGCCATCTGCCGTAAACAGCAAGTTTAGAGCAGCTGCCTTTGTCTCTCACAGAAATGCAAGAAATCTTTGTGTCATTTGATGATAGAATGATACAGTACTGTGTACTATGTACTGAGAGGGCTGCAAAACTGGTATGTCATCTTTGAACCAAAGGTCTTAAAAGTTTTTGGTCTGTTATGCAAGAGTACTTCCAAAATGGGAGACTTTGGATATAAACTGAGTCAGTAATAAATATATATATATATATATATATTATGCTTCCACAAAAGGTCAAGTGCATTCTGTTCTGTTCTCTTGTATCTGGAGGAGAAACCCGAGAAGAATTTCTTGTAGCTGGCTGCTGTGACTCTGAGTTTTATACTGGATCAGCACAAAATAATCAGCCTGCATCATCATTTTACATCCATCACCACCCAGCCTGCGAAATATTATCAAGTCTAAATGGGAGTGCTGAATATGACTGATATGCGTATACGGTGCATAATTCCATAATGTGTGAGGGAGTTGGTGGCATCAGATCAAGTTTATGAAATTTCTCGCCGTCTCACTTTCATATCATCTCATTTAATTCAGTGTGTTGGTTAACGTGACATTTAGCTCCGTTTACTTTTACTATTTGTAAAACTCCTGTGGCTTTCCTTTTTATTCCCTATGATTTCTGTGTGTGGCATGTCATGATGTGTGTGGGGGGGAGGCACTTCCACCTGTGAGGTTTCAGATTTCTGCTTGAGCATAGAAAAACGCTTATATGACAATTAGACAGACAGATATCTTTGAGGACAGAGCCCCAAGGGCATTGCTGAGAAGAGGTGCTGACAAATTGCTGTTTGAATTAGGACAACCAATTGTGAACCTTTTGAGTATTTACATATAATATTGACATCGATTAGAGAAGCAAAATGAACTTTTTTCCTCATCGAGAGCACAGACGCTGTAGACTTATGGCAGATGAACCCAAGGAAGATTTTTTTTTACAGTTTCTTATGAAAGGTCTAACAGTTTAAAATATTTTACCGGCTGTTATGCTGAACTTTTCCCTAGTTCCACCTGGCTGCTTTGAAGGACTTTTCAGCCATGTTGGGCCCCTGGGATCCGGTGCTCAGTGGAGTGGACAATGCGCATGGGCTGTAGTCTGGAGTGTGTGTGTGTGCGTGTGTGTTTCAAATGTGAGTGTGAAGCGGCAGCTGTCCAGCTCATCTTCCCCCCTTGTGGCTCGCCTCATTTATAATTAACCCAGATGACCAGGTGGCTATGTCCCTCTGTCCCTGCCAAGGCATGCTTCTTTCTAACCTCTGAACTTCTACCAGACATTCCCCAGCTCATGTTTACCACTTGTGTCGTGCTTGCTTCACCAGCTTCACCTCAGATCTAGTTTTGGAACAGTACATTGTGCCACCCAAGTAGACTTGAGGGGTTCTAACTCTAATAGGTTGGAGACTGGCACGATATGGACCTGATGTTTGCAATCAAGGAAGATCCGGTTTCTGTTGAGTAACAGCTTGACCTGCAAGTTTCTGGGCATATGTGTAAAGCTAGTCAAGTCCTAGTGATTGAAAGGAGATGCTACAAGTGAAACTCTAGCTGAGTCATATTTCTGAGGTGGAGCCAGCTGACATTGGGCGGGTGTCGGGGTACACCCTGGACTGCTTACTGGCCAATCACAGGGTGTTCTTTAATTTTTGCTTGGATACCACCCCCTCTCAGTTTCCTCCACACCCTGACCACATCTTGCCACGCTGATTTGCGTTGGCACATCCGTCCAAGCACCTGCTACCCCCGCCTTCATTCACCCTCAACCCTGCCAGCATTCCAAAGCGTGCGCCACGTGTCCCCCATCATCCTCTAAATGGGTGACAATAACTCTGTCCTCGCCCTTTAGGACCAAGACCACTCCCAAAAAACTCACGCTAGTTACTCAAAGGTTGATGGTAGGACTGGGGGGAAACAGGTGTGTGGCACTCCACCCAAAAATGTCCCTTGGCTTCGACCCAAATAGAAACATACTCTTTCTCCTCGTGCAACCTAACTAGTAAGCCAGTCTCCCTTGAATGAATCTGTTTTTAGGTTTTTGATTTATCAAGGATATGCAAAAACTTCTCAACTGTGTAAGGGATACTGCAAGACCTCAGTCTATATGGAAAGTCTGCATCGTTATTGTCGGCAACTTGGACCGCTTCAATGGAGTTCGTTTTCTCAGGGGGTCTGAAAAGGACTGATTGCATTGTGCCAATGTCTCTCCTTGCTCCTCAGTGTCTTTTCTCCCTATAGACTGCTGTCTCCATTTAAGGTTGCTGATGGTCTTAACCTTTAGCTATCTGTGAGTGAGAACCCAAGAGAGGTCCAGATTATGTGCTGTGATAGATGAGGTAAAGTAATCGGGAGGATACTCAGCGGTCTCCTCTTTAAAGTCAACACTGCTTCCATTCAGTAACGTAAGAAGGTAGACATTCACTCAAAGTTGATTTGGCGATTACAGCACACAAATAAAAGCGACAAAGTACACAATTGATGTGACACTCTGAGCCATATGGAAAAGTCATCTTGCTGATATGCATCAGCTTTAAATGCAATATAATCCGGGTGGGCATAGAGTCAACACTCATAGACCTCCCACAGCGTCTTCAGGCTGTTCTGATCATTTGCCAGCATCATGTCAGGATGCAGTACGTTCGATAGGAGAAGAAGCGGTGCACAATTAAAAGCAAATTAATTATTAATTATTGCCGAGCTTCCATCTACTTTACATCCGAAACAGTGGGAAAAGACACCAGGTTACTTCCTGTCCTGTTGCTTAGCAACCAGCAGCAAGTTTGAGCAAGTTTATATCAGGGGTGTCAAACTCATTTTTGTCATGGGCCACATCGTGGTCATAGTTTCCCTCGGAGGGCTATTATGATTGTCAACGTCTTTTATATACAGTATAGGCTACAGAACTAATGAATAACTTGTTTTGAAACCAGACACTAGTAAAAACTGTTCAAATAGTTTGAAAAAGACAAATGGTAATAAAAATTGCAAGTAATATCTTTACTTTTTAAAAAAATTTTTAGTGATGACACATCAAAATTTGTCTTTGCGGGCCACGTAAAATTATATGGCGGGCCGTATCTGGCCTCTGGGCCTTGAGTTTGACACCTATGTTCTAGATCTTAATTACATTACAGTTAATCAGTGAACAGTTTATTGAAATTTATAATAAGTTTTTTTTTTTTTTGGATGCTTGACAAAGTATCCATGAGACTCACATTCATTCCAGGGCTGAGACCAGCTGTTACCTAAAGCTGTCAAAGGCAACAACTGGAATTTACAATTCCCTCTCTGTGAAACATCACACCACTTTTAAACATCCAAATGTGATCAAAAACAAGCTTGCTAAAACATTATGTGGGAACAAAATGTATTTTTGCAATCTGTCTAGTTTCAGAGACACCTTGCAGTCTCTTGACTTGACATTCTAGCCCACTTGAAGTCAAGTGGTGAAATTCCTTAATTCCTTCGGGCTGGCTTCTGTGGCGAGGCCTTGGAACGACAAAGTTTGCTGTTTGCTGAACTCCCGACATATTTGGGTGTGTTTATAAAAAACACGACAAGCAGCATCCAGAGCAGTTCGACAATACTGCTCAACGGGAAACAAACAATTCTGGGGAATACCATTTTGATTCCAGGGCTTTCCAATCTGATGCATTTTATTGTTGGTGATTTAATAAAATAACACACACACACACAAACAACATATTGAGCAGCTGGTTCTGCCATGCTCCCTCCCAGAAAGATTTTGCTTTCTCACGCCACTTTGGTGCTGTATGGCACCTGTTCTTCCAACCTCAGGCAGCAGATGTTGCAACTACATTCCATCCAAAAAGCATGACTATTGATTTGGAAGCAATCCCAAGCAGGGCCCATCGTACTCGTATGCTTTGAATTACAAAAAGTGCTCTGGTTTCGACTGCCTAAAAAGGAGGCACATGGACCTTCAGCCATGGAAACATCGGATAGCTGTTTGTTGTACAAAACGATTGCGTAACGTGTCTCATTTTAGTGGTAGATCAATTTTAATTCTGGAAAAACATTCACTATGATTGTTTTGTTGTTTGTCAGTCAACTACTTTCTGTTTCATCGAAAGAGAGAGACAGACAGGAGTGAACGACAAGGAAGATTGGCAATTTAACAAAGATGAGTGGAGGACAAAAAGTATAGAAATGCTTTTGTTGTTTTGAAAGACCTTGAAAAGGGAGGCCCCGCTCCTCCATCCTCTTGCCCCTTTCTCCTCGCTCTTACCACCAATGGCCGAAAGAGAGCTCTTTCAGACGAGTGCCATTGCAGCTGCATGCTCTAAAGGACTTTGAGACAATTGTAGGCCCCGTGGTTACCTTGGAGATGCGGTTCTTTCCTCCCTGCCATGCAACTTGCCACACTAGTAATCTGAATAACGCCTGGAGAAAAACTAAAAAAACAAACCCAACTGTCTCCTTTTCCTGTCTGTTTTCTCCCGCAAATTTAAATGGATCGCGAGAGTCTGTGAGTTTTGGACCGACACATTCATGGGTGCAAGACCCTTTGAAAGTTCTTGTTATTGTGAGACATGTCCCATGGACACAATTTGATTTCCTGCTGCATACAAGCTTTCCAATCTGTTTGTGAGCTGGAAACCGTCTGGGAAAGTGTGCAGGCGAAGAATTCACACACAGCACAAAAGTCCAATTATGAGCCTCGACTCAGACGACGCTGGATAAAGGGGTCTTGTCTATGTCCGAAGAGAGGCATGGTGCTTTCCTTGCCTTCCGCCTCAGCCTCATCTCTCCTCCCAACAAATACAAAAAGATGATCTTGCTAACGCTCACCAACGTTTTTGTAACTGACAGCGACTTCTTGGATACTGAGCACCTTTGATGTAAAAAGTTGTTTGTCATATTGGATCTATTCCAAATTTAAATTATACAAATTTAAGCACGCACATACGCTACTAAATACTACTAGCACTACTACTAAATTGTACGCAAATAGTTAAATAGTAAAATAGTCTGCATACTGGATACTTTGGTTTGCATAATACTGAATAATAAAATCAACTTTTTACATGTCTGATGAAAAATGACATTATTTTAAAGGCTTTGCATTTAATTACCGCTTCCAATGCATACTGTAAACTTTTCCAATTTCTTTGGTTGGGGAGAAAATAGAATCCCGTTTTCTTTTCATGCATTCGGTTTCAGCATTCAGTGCTCGTATCCTGGCGACAAAAATGTATTCTTGCACCGTGCGTGACACCAACAGGCAAATGTGAATGCACAACTCTAAAGTATAAATGCAAATGTGTCAGGAATGAACTGAGCAAACATACACTTGTGAGCATGCGATGCATATTTGGTGTGTATTTGTGTGTGTGTATCTGACACTCTATCATGAGCAGCTGGTGAACTGCTCTCACACACCAGGTGTGACTTGTAGCTCCGGGCTCTGTATCGGCACATAGGAAGGCAATATGACACTCGGACGTCCACAAGCATCTTCAGAATGTGCACATAGCATGTACGCACGGATGTGCTGTATATAAACATGCACACATTGAGAGTGGGGGGGTGAATGTACAGTATTGGAGATGGCATGCAAAAAAGTCATGAATCACAGCATCCTGCAGATCTGAAATGTTCACGGTCAACGGAGCTTAGCTGATCAAGAGACGTTGCCTTCAGAACTGATGTGATTGGGATGCACATGTGGTCAAAGCGAGTAATAAAAGGCATTTGCTTGCCATCTGTCTTTATGGCAAACAGTTGCGTCTCTCACTTGACATGCCATGCACACACAACCCAAATAACCATTAGTCCATAAACAGACACGCTTACAGACATATTCTAGAAGCCCTAAACAAAAAACAACACTGAATCAAAAAAAATATTGCAGCAGCATAACAGCAAATTGCTTATTCACCATGTTTGTTTCCGAGTTTAACTGAATTTAGCGTTTCCTTCAGTATCCAAATCATTAAGTCATTTATAGACCACTAGCGTCCTAAAATCTATTCTACAAAGTCATCTTTATTGTCAAAACATCGGATAATTTTGTTTACTCCACACTTTATGTCAGGAGTTTTCCACCCAATCATTTTTCGCAAAGTTGATCGAGTTGTGCCCGTCACTTCGAAGTTCCATCATGTCTTTAACCTCAACTTGGCCACCCATTGAGTACGTTTGAACAAGGCATCAACTTCTTCTGATCACTGGCTAACAGTAAGTACTTTATTCAACCTTGATAATCTGTGGAATTAATCTGTTTTATGAGGGAGCAGCATGGAGGCGCTGAGAGAAGTGCCATGGACGCACACACGAGTGCACACACATGCACACACACACACACTCGCACGTTTATCCCTCTCGGCAGCTCACTTCCATAATGTCTCGGGCTTCACATAAGCCCCCGGCTGGGATTTTGAGGTTATTACTATGTGTTGCCTTCTTTATCCCCGGGGTCATAGCGATGTGAGGTGGAGGTGAGAGCCCAAGAGAAACATTGTCTCACATGCCATTGAAGTATTGCAGTGAAACACACAATCCTGAATCGCATCAGCTGTGACAGAAATAATCCCCAGTGGCAAAAATGGGAGGGTGAGATTAGTTAATATTTGTCACTGTTGCTAAGGCGATAAGGAGGGTGGGGATGGTCCTGGTAATGTAGCTTGCGAGGAGAGGAGGTCAGCCCCCCCCACACAACTCCTTGGAGCGCCCCTCGTTGTGAGGCCTGCGGTGTTTGAACACTGAAGGTCATGGGTGACACCTGTTTCCCGTCTCATCTCCCAACATCAAGTTGACTTGCCGGGAGAACGGGGATGGGGGGTGTTTTGAGGTGGGGGGCACTACAGCAGAGGACAAAACCTCCTGTGTTCGCTTCCTGCCTCAGGCAAAAAAAAAAAACTGAAAAGAGGATGAAACAGCCAAGTTTGTCTATCGGGGTGGAAAATTAATTTCCGAGGCAAAAGCTGAGTGACTTTTGAAAGGGAGAAATTAGTTAAACACACACACAGCAGTTAACCAAAAGACTAATTCACCAAATCCTTACAAATAAAGCGGAAATATTTGTCAAATGAATTCATTAGATAAGCTCAAAATGACATTACCAACCTTACATTCAGATATGCTTCGTTATATTTGAATTAAACTTGCCCTAAAATGCAAAAGTGCCAAAAAATGTAACATGCAAAACCTTTTTTTCCCTATTAAATGCACTCAAATATTTCTCATAAACAGTAAAAGCTTTTTTTTAATTCAAATGGTTATGGTCTGCACTGTATGCAAATAATGGTTAATGTTTGCCCTCTTGTGGAGAGAAAAAGTACTTCAAGAAGGCTCTTCAGTGCTGTTGAGTGCTGTTGAAAAATCTAAAATACTCGAGGAATGCAGAAGCTTATCGCCTTCTCACCCTCTTTACAATTAAAATAGAAATACACTGACATAAAAAAAATCACAACCGGTCACAATAGGCCCGTTTTGGAGGGGGGGGGGGTAAGAACACATTGGAACACATTTACAATAAAATTACAATCAAATATATGCACCTGCATCCCGGACAATGATACTACTGAAAATAAGAACTAGGAAATCGGAAACTTGGCTGCCTAAATTAATTCACTCTATTAACTAACTGAGCCCTGACCTCAACCCTGCCCTGGCCAATCTTTCTCTTATTCGATTCTTATTCTCAATTAGGAGAACGCCAAATATGATGCTGTGGAGTAATGTCCTCGAAGAGGGGAGCAGGCGGGGGGGTGTCTGATGGATTATTCAACATTCTGCAAACTTGGCTCATCAGAGGAACATAATGATTTGGCCGCCAAACAGCTCATTTCACTTGGTCAAGTGTCATGTGACCGAGCTCGTGCATTCTAGCCTCCGTGAGTGCTGGCCAACTTCAGACAGAGAGACAGAGTACATTAATCAGCCCCTCCCCTACCGGCTCCACTGGACGCCCTCGCAGAATGGACATCTGCGGGCAAGAAATTAGCCTCGAAAATGTAATTGATGAGTGCAATGGTGAGATAATTACAGGGAACAAAATTATTGATCAGGGCAGCAAAGTCTTAAAACCGTCTGACCTGTTCAGCCTTGCCTCGTAAAGTCGTCTGAAAATATGTGGAGTGAGGTAATGCGATACATAATTGTTCTGTTGGTGACCCCAGATACACATTCGGTGGAGCACGGGGACAACCATTCATCCATTTTCTACTATTTTTATACACGGATGTTACTTGTGGATGAGAAGTTGGATCTTGGCTGGAATGATTTTAAACATTTCCAAAGAAGCGAAAGTCTACACCCCCCCATTTTGTTCTACCCTGCCTCACCTCCTCTGCGGCGGTATAATGAGGCCGCTCACTGATGATGAGAGATGGTCACTCGGACTGACTGGTTTATTTTGGTGCTATGAAACAGATTTTGGCGTGAAAAATGATGTGTTTCTGTGAATAATTGAACAGCTTCACTGACCCGCTGATCCATCTGTCCACAGATCAATGAACGACATAGAGCGGGACGCATGTATGTTCCCAGTGGCTCACAACAGCAATCGCCTCAAATTGGGATGACCGCCCCCTTGAGATGGATTTAAAAAAAGGGTGGATTTTACTACTTAATTGTAATTCCATTAATGCAATATTACTCGTACGACCACAGCAATTATTATTTCAACTGGTCTTCCCTTTTAATGTTGACTACTGTTGGATACTTAGTATGAGCTTGAAATGTGCTTCCATTAATTCCAATAAAACATTTACACACAATATCAGAGTGAATTTCTTTCTGAATACCTTGCTATCAGTCCGACTAACACTAAATGGTTGCCCAAGTGTGTCTGCTTTGTAAGTGGCGATCAAATTTCTATTTTATTTCTGTGTATTGAGCATCAAATGGTGTACCGGGCTCTTGTGCAGGATTGGAGGGGCTTGTTCGTTTCTAATAGATCCTTGACCTTCGCAGCTCCCTGACAGCCTTCTGACATGAGTCCTTTGTGGTAGCGTCGGGCCGCCCGAGCTCCTGTAATGCAAATTTCATGTCATGACATCAAACAGCGCATTGATCAAAGGTCAGCGCTCCTTTCTGTAGGTGTTTGATATCAAAATTTCAATTTCATCTCCAGCTGTCAAGGGCTGTTAGCGCTGAAGAGCAAAGGATGGAGGGCGGGAGGGAGGTAGGGAGGGAAGGAGGAGTTAGAAAAAAGGAAAATCAACTGCTTGGGACTTAGAAAAAAGATGATAGTGATATCAAATGTGGGTTTATCGAGCCTACCGAAATTCATTCTGCGCTGACTTTTTTTGTGCTTCCTCATATTTTCTGAAATATTGGATTTAAGCAAAGGAGGGACTTTGAAATAAAAGCATCCATTTTTACCAAATTGAGCAAAGTAGGCCAATACCCATTTAAAGATAAAGAGATGAAGGTAAAGATAAGATAAAGATAAAAGTCAGAGCAAGGAATGACTAACAAAAATGACTACTGGTGAAAGAGTTCCACCTGAATTTGTGATACTGTACCGTAATGCACTTTGATTTACGGAACCTTTTTTTGCACTTGTTCACTATTTTAGAGATTTATATTTTTTGAAGGCATGCATTTCTTTTTCCAGATGATAGATGGCAATGCTGCTCTTCCCATGAAAGCCTTGCTGCTGCTGCTACCTTGTCTTAAGTCTAAAAAAAAATGAACAAAAAATCTGCAATACATTGACTTGTTCTATTTAACCACGTGCTTGTAATTGCATTTAACAAATAACAATAATAATAATAATAAAAAATACAGATAGTCAAGAAATGTTAAAAGAAATGCCATTGAAATTCAAAATTCTAAATATATTAAAAAAAAATTGTGCTCTTAATGGAAAATACATAACCGAGCCAAATTTGAACATCAGCGACATTGCAATCGGACTAGCTAACACTCAGAGATGGTGCCAGCCGAGAAATAATGTTCTGTGTTATACAAAAGTACATTTGGAAATAAATTTGCATTCTCACTGCATTCGAGAGACGCTTGCAGGGAAGTGTGTATTAGAGAATGGCAACGATAGCACTGATAGCTCCTTAACCAGATAGAGCATACGACCACATAGTAGCTACGGAGACAAATTAGTTGCATGGGGGGTAATTATTCTTTCCTTGATACAAATGAAGGCGCAGGGGTTATCTCTCAGCTCATGAATAGGCTTTGTTTAGAATAGAGAAACTCTTCATAGCCACAAGGAGCACCATTAATTGCCCAACAAGCTTAACCACTGCTACGCTCATGGGCATAAAAGTGAGAGGATTCCGTCTTTTTATTTCTCAGTGTGTGTGTGTATGTGTGTGTGTGAGAAGGAGCATGACTGTGTTTTCAATCTTGGCCTGGCCACCTGCTGTCAGACGGGGAGAGATGCTACGGTGGGTGAGAATTAAAATTTGCTGTCGTTGAAAAAGTTGGGCAAGTTTGAGACGATTGGTAGAGAAATTGAAAGTTGGGCAGACAGGCACATCATCAGGATCGAAATGAAACAAGAAGGCAAGAGAGAAGTTGCCGTGTAGAGGCGAAGATGAGCGAGGATGGAGAAAGCGGGCGGCGAGATGTGGACTCGAAAGCTTTGAGGAATTCTCCGTTTAGTCCTATCACACACACACGCACACACAGCAATATAAAAATATTTTTAAACATGGCACTACCAGCGTGGCGTATTTCTAAGCAGATGCGTATTAGACCTCTAACATTAAAGATGAAGGGCTGCGCCGCTGTGGGAGTGGTCACAGCCAACTTCAATAATAACCAGTCAAAGTGTCTCCTTTCATTTCCCTTAAATGTTTGCACACTAGCATCTCAACATCTATAGCGGAAGCATTTGCAAGACCAACACCTCACCTCATCTCCTCAAGATCATATTAACATCACGTCACATATTTAGAAAAACTATTTCAGGATCATCTTTTTACACTACACGTCATAGCCAAACTCAATTCTGAATGTCCAGCCAATGTGATGCAATCAAAAAGCCATGAGCAGCAATCACAAGTACCTCATTAATAAACGCCTTTGCTCAACAAACTTGCTTCTGCAGTTTGAGAAGCGCAGTTAAAGTGACTTGGCCAGAGGTCACCGGATTAAAAGAGATAAGCACTGGTGAATATTCCAACACTTCACCAAGGAGGGCTCTCATTCATCACCCAGCGGGATCCGTGAATAATACATGTGCTCGTTGGGTCCGAGCACAGTAAAGCGAGAGCACTCACGGCGGAACAAAGTATTACTCTCGTCCAACCGGTTAGACCTCCCTGAGGCCGATTCCGAGGTCCATTGGGAACGGTCTTGTTTGTCCTCTTCCCGTGTCTTCCCCTGAGGCGACGCATACAAGCCAATCAATCTTCTGATTCTCCTGATAATACACAAATCTCAATGTTCACCTCCCAAAACACACACGATGTATTTCTCCTTATGCATTTTACCTCAGGCACACTTAGACCAGCATTGTATCAAATGTAATCCCTTCGCCTTTGTAACATGCAATATTAATGTCCGTTACGCATACAAGCCAATATCAATAAGTATCCTCAAAATCCAGGATCATGTCCTTCGTCAGTGAGAAGATAGAATTCCCGAATCTGGACATTTCAGCAGGCGGTGGGATTCAATCAGAAAAGTATGGAACGGCGCAGAAATGGAGTAAAAGGCCTCAAGGCAGCGCACACGCTACTGTGAAATATTTTGTTTCAAATGGTGGAGAAGACTGGCGTGGCATCTACTGTATGTTGGAGCTGATGAAGTGCAAAAGTTGCATTCGCCCCTCCTAGCAGGCAGCCCTCGAGGCCAAAGAGGTTGCATGATTGCCTCTGTGAGCTACATTACATCGACGTGATGGAGCATACAATCCTGGGGCATGAAATGATGTCAAAGGAAAGTGGATGGGGGGGCTGTGAGAGGGGGGGACCATCCCAGTGCATTTTGGTGGTACCCCAGATTTCTCCGAATGCAATCGAATTTGCTGATACATCTCCCTGCGCCACTGCCTTAATATTGATGACGAGGATTCACACATGACTGCATGGTAGCACACAACAGGGGAGTCTTCTAATCCAGTTCTACACGTTCCTGCCGGGACCCCTCCCCACCTCCTGAAGTTTGATTTGAGGGGAAGTGGGACAGAAGATTCAAAACAACCATTAGAAATAACTCCCTGTGCTTATCGCACATAAAATAGTCCGATTAAATGGCGTGTACTTTTGTTTTTTTCAAAGTAGTCACATTAACTTTAGCTCTAAGAAAATGATGGCAGATTTTCTTGTGGGGAAACAGAGCAGCTGTTTTTTTCTCTCTCGAGGCAACTGTAAGCAAAAAAGCACACTACTCGTATATATTTTCCCTCTTCTAATTCCACTGGCGTGGGCCGTTCCTGCACGGTTGCAGACTGAAACCGCACATTCTGATTGCACACTGTAACAATAAATCTCGTGCTCATATTGCTGTGACCGGAAAATTCTGTATGAGACAGGTAGAATGTATCAGGTGATCAGTTTCAATGTATCACCGAGCGACAGAAAGCAGATCTATCATGAAATAAATGCGAGCAAAGGAAGCCCCTCTGTCTCATTCAACAGACGTTTGGCCCAATTTCACAGGCTGCGCCGTGGCGGAATGAGAAGAAATCAAGAGAAAAAAAATGTGAAATTGCTCGCTTACATTGCACTTGTAGTCTTATTTGTCTCCCTCTTTGTCATTTGACAATGTTAGAATGCATTTCTAGTCTGCTCAGCAAAGATAAGGACACTTGTGGAGTGTGCAATCTCCAGGTCCAC
The DNA here is from genome assembly GCF_059516105.1 of Syngnathus floridae. NCBI lineage: Eukaryota > Metazoa > Chordata > Actinopteri > Syngnathiformes > Syngnathidae > Syngnathus > Syngnathus floridae. Next base: position 11,278,685 of record NC_142423.1, on the reverse strand, counting down.
ACTGTTCTCGTATAACATATTGTAGCTCTTCTTTTGCAACCAAATATATGTAAAATTGTAAATTTGGTAGAATTATATATTATTAAATTAATACTATTCTTTATGAAAATGATGCTTGTATACAAGTCGAATTGTGATTAGCATTTTTATATGGACGAGCATTTCACAACTCTTTTTCAATTCAAATATTAGCGATATACGGAAAATATGTTCCATTTAAATTATTGGAGTATTTAGATACTGTGTTTGTAAAGATGACTGAGGCTGTGACATGAAAGTTTTAATGTCAAAAGGGGGTAGCCAAAGGGTGTAACAAGTGACACCAGTGCAACGTTGAGATAAATTGCGGGTTTGGCTGGGGCGTCAGTTGGAAGTCGAAAATTGGTTCGGGAGTAAATGCAAAAAAATCACAAGCCTCTGGTTCGTATTTCAAAAGGTTCGTAAGTAGAGATATCACTGTACATTCACAAAAAGTGAAAACATAGAGGGCACAGCTCTCTCCACTTGTACCTTTGGCATGCTTGATTTTGGAGTACAAGTCTTTCCCAGTAATAAAGTTTGCGGATTTGTGAAACCGTTTGGCCACACTCAATGCATTGTTTGGTAGTGCCGGTCCAAAGACTGTGAGGTAACAGTTAAAAATACATAATAGAAAATTGAATGGAGTAACAAATTTCCCCCTAAAATATTTTAAAGGCATCTCTGCAGCACCTGGAGGGATTCAATTAAAATGTTCTACAATCCTGGAGACTCCAAGTGCACAATAAAATGTATATATAAAAGCTAAAAAAAAATATTTTACATGATATGTCTTCTTTATTAATAAAGATGACTTGAGATGAGTTGGATAGTAATAGATTTCAAGTTGACATGTTCTGCTGATATACAGTGAAAATAAAGGCAAAAATAAATCAACTTGCTTTTATTTGTTCCTAGTTTAAATTCAAATTAATGTGTTGCGCTGATCTTTTTGGTTTATTATGGAATATTTACTAGCACCGACAACTGCACCAATGTGTATCATGTTCTCATTAGGCCAATAAACTTTTTTGCCCTATTTTAGATAGAAAGATTGTGATTGGATGTTACATTGGTGCCTCGGCGTCTGATTGGCTCTTCCTTGTTTCCGTGGCTCCACTGTGCACTGACGTTTTTTCGGGCTGCCCCCCTGAGACAGACTGGAGAGAATGGCTGCCAGTGCAGGTTAGCGAAAATCTTCATCGTTTTGTTTACAACCTAGACGTAAATAACACGATCTACGTTATAAATGATGTGCTTCTAGACGTGTGGACTAAAGTGTCAACGATGTTGTACCTATACGTGACATGTTGCGTTCTTGTTAAACGAGGCCGAGCTATAAATGACTCCTGAAAAGTGTTTGGCTGTCGCTAGGTTGGATTTGCGGCTAACGTTAGCCGTGTGGCTAACTTTCGGCCGGTTAGCTTGCTACCTACAGCTGATTGTGTAAACACTTGTTCGTCACCACAAACAAAGGTTTGAAAGTTCAAGCCGTCGCGTCGTTTATCATTGCTAATGACAAATATACCACGTCGTAGGTTGTATTGATGAGTAGAGATGGAGGTTAGAGCTTAAAGCATCTGAAGTTTTTATCACCGAATTTGATCTGGTAATGCTTGAGTGATATCTTGCTAGACATTAGCTTGGTGATTAGCCGTCTGCTAAAAGTTTAGCGTGGTTGTCAACCAGACAGCGTTTCGAATGTGTCTCTTCGAATCATCACAGTTGCGGGTTTGACCACCCGCGACGTGACTTATGTTGGCGATTGGGAAAGTTGGCGTTGTTGAGCGTCCCTTCCTCCCCACGAAAGAAATCAGTTAGCGAGCTAGCTTCCATCTGCCGCTGTGTTTGGCAATCCCCTTGTTTCAACTCTTTGTCTAGTGAAGTAGCTCGCGTTGCTCAACACGAGGTATTTGTTGTGAAAGTTTGATCTCCCCTCCTCGACATAAAATCAGATCAAAGCATGTTTACAAACAGTCCAACCATAAAGTTTATTGACTGATGCATTCAACTAGTGGTCTTCAAATAGTTAAAAAGACTGACAACAAAAGGACACAGAGATAAACGTATGTAAAAATAACTTTCCCATTTGTTTTTTCAAAAGTATTCTACTGCAAGACTCCTCATGAATCACAACTAAGTAACCTTTACCAAACATACAATGACAGTTTTGGGATATCATTCTTAAACCTGCTTGCAGATTAACATTTTTTGCAAACATACAAAGTTAATCTGTAATTTCAGTTTCAATTGAAAACAAAAAAGTGCTATTGTTTTTTAAGGTCTAACTGAATGAAATGGTATAATTAGTTTTGTTTTGTTGAAAACACATTGGACCCAGTAAATATTAGTCAATTTGTTAGCCTGTTCTCAAACCCAGTCATTCGCTAATTTCAGGTCTATTTGATTCAAAGTCCTTAACTTTGTTGATTTTCAGGTATCGACTGTCAAGCACCATGAAGGTGCTAAATGGATTAAATACATCTGTAAATAATGCATATGCTGTATAGAAAAGATAAATGTGTCATAAAAACAAAAGACTTTTGTCATTATTTGAGGGGGGGGGGGCTTAACTATTCTGTTAGAACTAATGAACAATTTCAAACAGTTTGTTTATGCTGATCTGTGGTGCTTTCTTCTGTGTTTAGAGGTAGGGAAGCTGTTACAAGTTCAGAATGGGACACCGCCAAGCACCAACTACAATGGGGTAGATGCCATACACGCCTGCAACATCCTTCAGCAGCTCAAAGCTTTGTACGATGAAGCTCAGCTCACAGACATTGTCGTAGAGGTGGACCACGGCAAGACCTTCTCATGTCACCGGAATGTTCTTGCCGCAATTAGCCCATATTTTAGGTAAATACGTTAAAAAGAAAATACACACACACTCTCCTGCATGTGAATTGCTGCTTTTGGTCTATTCTGCGTCTTCGTGCTCACCAGGTCCATGTTCACGAGTGGCCTTACAGAGAGCAACCAACGGGAGGTCAGAATCGTTGGGGTGGAATCGGAATCTATGCACCTCGTCTTGGACTATGCCTACACGTCCAGGGTCACGCTCTCAGAATCCAACGTTCAGGCCCTGTTCACCGCAGCCAGCATATTCCAGATCCCTGCCCTGCAGGACCAGTGTGCCCAGTTTATGATCAGTAGGCTGGACCCGCAGAACTGTATTGGGGTTTTCATGTTTGCAGATGCCTACGGGCACCAAGAGCTGAAGGAACGTTCTCAAGACTACATCCGCAAAAAGGTCAGTTTGGGAATTTGAGATGCACTGATACTGTTTTTTACCTACGTCAATGCTTTGACTAACGGCTGTAAATGTTGTTCTTTTTTTTTGGTGGGCGGTGACAGTTCCTATGTGTTTCAAGAGAGCAAGAGTTTCTCCAGATGACCAAGGAGCAGCTGGTCAGCATTTTGAACAATGACGACCTCAACGTGGAGAAAGAAGAACATGTGTACGAGAGCATCATTCGCTGGCTGGAGCACGACCTGAGCGGGCGCGAGGCTCACCTGGCCGACGTGTTCTCCCAGTGCATTCGTCTGCCGTTGCTGGATGACACCTTCCTCAGTCGGATCCCCGCGCCCTTCGCTTGCGCCCTTTCCCTGTCCAAAGACCCAGTCGAGGCCAAAGCCCGCCTCACCGGCACCAATGGTTGCCCCCAGCGCCTGGGAATGACTGCTTCCGAGATGGTCATTTGCTTCGATGCCGCTCACAAACACTCAGGAAAGAAGCAGACGGTACCTTGCCTGGACACAGCCACGGGCAGGGTGTTCAAACTCTGCAAACCTCCCAACGATCTCAGAGAGGTCGGCATCCTGGTGTCCTCAGAAAACGACATCTACATCGCCGGGGGCTACCGACCGAGCAACAGCGAGGTGTGCATCGATCATCGGGCTGAGAGCGACTTCTGGCAGTACGAACATGCAGGCAATCGATGGCTACCGCACGCGCCACTTTTGCGAGCCAGGATCGGCTGCCGACTGGTACACTGTTGCGGGAAGCTCTACGCGTTGGGGGGCAGAGTATACGAAGGTGACGGCCGCAACGCTTTGAAATCGGTCGAATGCTACGACGCCCGGGACAACTGCTGGACGGCCGTGAGTCCGATGCCGGTGGCCATGGAGTTTCATAGCGCCGTGGAGTACAAAGACCGGATCTACGTCCTCCAAGGTATGTTAAGCCCTCTTAGTGGGACGAAGGCCTTTTTGCGTACAAAATACTCATAGTGCAGCATTGCTCACATTGGAAATGTAGCCTGCCCGGACTTGCTATTTCATTAAACACTTTTGGATGGAAGAGAGGGGAGGGGCGAACAACCCTGAAAATGTAACATTTACACTTCAAGCTGCTACATTTTCATGTTGAAATTATGCCAAAGTTAACACACAACAAAGTTTCAGTCATCTTAACCTCTCCTTCCTCCCTAAAAAGAAAAAAAAGAGTGAAACTGACTACGAATTGCATTTCCTTATCTCCTCACAGGTGAATATTTCTTCTGCTTCGACCCTCGTAAGGACTACTGGAGTCACCTCTCCCCGATGAGCGTCCCCCGAAGCCAAGGTCTGGCCGCCCTCTACAAGAACTGCATTTACTACATTGCCGGCATCTGCAAGAATCACCAGCGCACATTTACTGTGGAGGTCTACGACATTGAGCGCAACAGCTGGAGCCGCAAGAGGGATCTGCCCTTTGACCAAGCCACCAGCCCCTACATCAAGGCCATGCTGCTGCAAGGCAAGTTGCACCTGTTTGTACGGGCCACGCAGGTCATGGTGGAGGAGCACGTCTTCCGCACCAGCCGCAAGAACTCCCTTTACCAGTATGACGATCAGGCGGACGCATGGACCAAAGTCTACGAGACGCCTGACCGCCTCTGGGATTTGGGCCGCCATTTTGAATGCGTGGTAGCCAAACTCTATCCACAGTGTCTACAGCGGGTGCTTTGATGGAAGCCGTGGCCGTGGCTTGTGCTGTGAACCCAATCTGGGCGGCAGAGGGAGCGGTGCGGTTTTGCCTGCCTTGTGCCTGGTGTTACCTCGGCTTTGCACCACAAAGACCGTTTTTTTTTTGTCTATCTGTTTTCGATACGTCTTAAGCGGTCAAACGTTTTTGGGTTTGACAAGATCAAGACCGGGGTGCTTTTAAAAAAATTGCAGTATTCCCCCACCACCACCACCAACTACCCACACTGATGCTTGCTCTAGAAAACCGTACAACGAATCATAAGTGCAATTACTCAACTTGTGTTGCTTATTGTTGAGCCACGCTCTTGTCATTTGGTTTGGATACATGACCGAGGTTCTACAAAAGCATGTAAACATGGCGTGCACTCTGGAAATATGAATGCTACATCTCAGCATAAAGTCAAATACTATATATACATACATATATAAAAATATATATATAAACTATATATTCATACGGGTAATATGAATAGCATTGCTTATTATTAGTTTGCCGGCTCTGTTTGTTTGCGCCACCTCCCCCCCACCCCAACCGCCCTGCAAGTCAAATCTCTGAAGCTCCTTTTTTCTAGGTGACTTATTTTGAAGTCTAGTTGTGATTTATAGTAGGTTTTGAAGCTTGTATGATATTTTGATGCCCCCCCCCCCCCTTCCCCCCTTCCCCGCTACTCCTCCACAAGCGACTGTGTGTCAAACAATTCACTGTGTGTGGCTTCTGAGCAGTTTTCATGTTTTGGTTTTAGATTCCAATTGCTTAGGGGGGGGTCTCGTGCCTCCCACCCTTTCAGTCGGTGTCCATTTTGTGTGTCACACATGAGGACGACTTGTGATGTGTAACGTTGGAATATTCCCTCTCCACATTGGAGAAATGACAAGAGTGAACTTTGTGTCAACACTAAGTGGGAAGTTCAGACCAACTACCACGCTTACCTCAGAGACTTCAGAGCTATTCCATTAGGAGGAGGAGGAGGAGGAAGAAAAGAAAAAGGACTTTTCTGGATGTTTTGTGTTAATGAAGCAACAACATTGAGCTCGGTTTGGATTGCTTTCTAGAGTTTCATTCTAACCAGTTTGAAAAGGGCAAAACAGCCTTCCACAAAAATGCATTTGCGATCTTGTAATAACTGATCCGGAATTTGGAAAGCGTTTTGTTGTAGCAATAATTCCTAGAACTGTGATGAGGCTACATGTCTTTATATGAATTCAGTCAAAGTGCGTTGATTATTTTGTGTGCTCGTCCGGTATTGAAATTACATTAGTTCCACTGGAGCACGGCTTGGAGCGACATGTCATTCTGTGCAGATCACTCGAGATGCCGACGTGCCTGTGGCCGAAAGAAAAAGCGTGGAACTCAAAAGTGTCCCTCCTGATGAACAATAGCGGGAAAGTCTTAACTCGGCCTTGCACTGAACGGCTCTCACGTCAACAGATCTGAACTGCGAACTCATTTTGAAGAAGCACCTCTGTGAAAAAGGCCACAAATCCGTCTTTACATGCCGCCGCCAGTGGACTAACAGTTGGTGCTGCTTTCATTTTTCTTTTTTTTTTTTGACAATCTTTTACAGAAGAACTCGTCCCACAGCTACGTGGTGTTTCTCTGCCCGTGTGACATTTTCAGTACATTACTGTCAATTTTGTCATGCTGGTTCCTGTGTCAGCTTTGCACTACTACACAAGAGTGGCCCACATTCTGAAAGAGCTTCAGCAACCTTATTACAATCAACCCGAAAAAAATATGACAAGCATTCATTTAAAAACAAAACACGATAATACTAGAGGCGATGACTTTAATGGCTCAGCTCAGAGTTGATGTTAAAGCTTCATTCACGCAATTTTACAGTTGGTAAGTGAGCAATGGGGAACTCTCAGGATTTCTACTGAAACAGTACTGTATTTTTAATTGTTTTTGTGTGTATTATACTGTACTATAGGTTTGCTGTACTTGCACAGTTTTTAAACTTCAGTTTCTTTTATAACTTGAAGAGTAGATGTTTTTTGTTGTCTTCAGTAACCCCCCCCCCCCCTCTCTCTTTGCTTATGTTATTTGCTATTTAGTTTTGGTAGACTAATCCTGCTCTGAGAAGATTGCCTGCACGACTAATACATTTGAATTGATTTCCCCCCTACACTGTAGTACAGAACCTTCTCACCAAACATAAGCATTGCAGATCAATAAACTAAACATTTTAAATACCAGTCATGACAGACTGTACTACAAGCTATGAAATCTATTGTATGTTGAAGAGCTAGTTCATGGCCCTGGGCTGCAATACAAAGCTCATCTCATCAAATGTTTGTGCATTTAACTCAACTTCTCATGTTTTTCTTTTTCTCTCCACTTTGCTGGTTTGTCTTTTTGGGCTTATGGTTTATAGTGGTTGTTGAGCTCAACTGTGAAATTCACGTTGCACATAACTTGAAAATAAAATAATTAAAAGTGAAACTAAGTTCATTCATTCTCTGCTCAGTGGTATTCAGAGGCACTTCCGTTTGACGTCGAGATATCCGCGGTGGTTGCAACATAGTAACGAGCCCAGTATGCCTAAAGGATGCTACGGAAGAGGAGTCAGAATTCTGTCACCCCTTTTTTTTTTCTTCACTGGCCCTAATCATCTTCCGGAGGATGCAACATAGTAACGAACCCACCATGACTAAAGTATGCAAAAACTACCGGTCTATTATGAAATAACCCACGGCCCTCATGAAGATAAGCGGCTTGGAATGTTTTCAAATGCAGAGTAAATGTACTCAGGAAATACTCAAGTACAAATACTGAAGTACAGGCGGAACACGTGGTAGCTGGATGCCTGCCCACTACTCGCCGGGTGACGCGTGAGCGACAAAAGCCGCATTGAGAAAGTTTGAACGACTCACTTTAGTTGTCGCGAATTCTGTCAACAAAAGGTAAGCTCCTCGCTAAACCAAGATTTTCCGGCGACTCGGAAGTGCTACCCTAAACCGTCTTAAAGTGCAAGTTAGTTTTTCTTTTGTTCATGCACGACTACAGTATGTATTATATTCACTCGTGAAATGAGGCGATCAGCGATTAATCGTACAGTGTGGCATCACTTTAGGGAATTCTTGAAAACGTATAATCTATATAATTCGTATAAATACTATTTAAAATAGGTTGCAAGTCAAGTCTCGTTTCCCTGTAATGCAACACGTTACAGTCCCCATTGATCGCTCACTGTCACATGTTGACTATTACCCGGTCAAAGATACTTGTGTGCTGTACAGTGTACACAATAGTGGGTGAGAAATTCTAAACACAAGTGATATAGAACACGAGAGACATGGAAAGCTGCGAAAGAATTGTCATTGCCCTCAATAGTACGGCAAAGCTGTGCACCGGTTGATTTGTGTGCTACTTAGTTATGTCAACTAGTCGCGAATGACGTAATAGATTTTTTCCTCAGCACTGTACTACAATAACAACAAAACAACAATAATAATAATAATAATAATAATAATAATAATAATAATAATAATAATAATAATAATAATAATATCCATTCCTTATACATTTCCGTCATTATTTCGGTGTACTCACGGACCAGTTGTTTCCTTTTTTCATTCTTGAACGCCTTGGTTAATTCTTGTCCACGCTGGCCTCCAGGTTCTCCAGGTAAGCGTACCCGCCACGGGCGTTTGCGTGCGCGTCGTAGTTGGCGGCTTCCCGGTCAAAGTTTGACGGGCTTTTTGGAAAGTTCTTGCGTTTCAGGATCGTTCGCTTAAATTTACTTTGTGAGTAGCATCTCAACACACAAGAAGGTTCACATAATGTGGCGAAATGACTAAATAAAACAACGTCGATCTCATAAGACACGGACATGGTCAAAATGCGTCTTGATTACTGCTGCGCCCGTGCACTTCCGGGTCTTTTATACTCAATCACACTAGCCCACGAAACCTTCTAACCAATCAAATCAACGGACTCAAATTATATCTAGTCTAAAGCATGTAATTCGTCTAAACGCAATCATACAACAAAACAACATCATACCAAGATGATAGACTAACAAAATGAGATATTTTTGAATTAGTCAAGATTTCTCAGACTTGTGAAATAATTAACATGCTTTTTGACTCTCATTAGGAACATGTCCTCGACACCAACCAATAAGCAGGGCTTGAAACCACCAGATGGTGGCTGGGGTTGGATGGTCGTGATTGGGGCTCATATTTCCATTGGCTTTGCCTACTCGACGCCCAAAGCCCTCTCCATTTTCTTCAAGGATATCCGATCAGACTTGCAAGCTAGCGAGAGTGACATAGCGTGGATCTCCTCTATCATGTTAGCAGCCATGTATGCTGGAGGTGAGTCCACCCACTATTCCTCTGGGGTTTGTGGTTTTCTCAGTCAATGTCATAATCACATTGTCTACTAATAAAAAAAAAAAAATCACTGCCTCACCCAACCTTAACTCAAAGAGGCCAAACTGGTGAAATATTTGCCTCATCTGAGTTTCAGGCAATGGGCTTCATCATATTGTCCTTGGCAAGGCTTCAGCAATGTCACCAAATGGCGGAAAGCGACAGCGCAAATACATCAGCGGAAGGTCCCACAAACTGGGGTCCCCTCCCCTTCCGAGAGAGACTTGACAGCCTTTTCCAGATAAAACTCTGAGTCAAGGAGTCAAATGATACGTGAAGTGCAGTATGGAACATACGCTATTGAGACAGAACCTTGCCATTGACCCCCACACATACACAATGTGTATCTTCTATCTACGACTTTTGCATGTTTGCTGCCTCCATTTGTTGTCGAGATCTGCCTCCTATAGTCCCGAAGGGGTTTACAAAGGAGTAGGTTTCCTCCTTGTCTGGTTTGACAACCCCATTCGTTTAGTTCCAGTCCACTGCTCCACCTCCAATTGGGCAAAGAGAAAATGCTGCGATGGAGATTAATTAATCTATTCCAGGATTCCTTATACAATACCAATGAAGGGTTTCTGTTCAATTCTAAATGTTCAATAAATTTCACAGGACCGGTGAGCAGTGCGTTGGTCAATCGCTTTGGAAGCCGACCGATAGTTATTGTAGGGGGGCTGATGTGCGGGGCCTCCATGGTCGCGGCTTCTTTCGGGAACTCCATCGTTTACCTCTACTTGTGCGTTGGCGTCATTGCAGGTATGATATTTTACTACTTTTGTGGTTAGTTATGTTTGTTACTGAGATCTTTTCACTCATTTTCCCATTTTGTCTCACCGCAGGCTGTGGACTGGCCTTAAACCTGAATGCATCTATCACCATCATCAGCAAGTATTTTCTGGCCAAGCGTCCTTTGGCCAATGGTCTCGCAATGGCAGGGAGTCCTGTTTTTTTGTGCTTCCTAGCCCCTTTTAATCAATTTCTACTGGACAAATTTGGCTGGAGAGGAAGTCTTCTTATCCTCGGGGCCCTGATGCTCAACTGTTGTGTGGCTGGGGCCTTGATGAGACCCCTCGCTTCCTGTACCTCATTTCCTGCTCCCCATAAAGAAGCGGAGGTGCAGTCAAATAACGCCAATACCAAGCCACAGAAGCAAAGTTGCATCAGAGGTGCCAAGAACATCTTTGACTGGTCCTTTTTCAAAGATCGAGGTTTTCTTATTTACCTCATCGGGAACATCATGTTCATTTTCGGTGCCTACGCACCCATCATGTTCCTGAAAGATTACGCCATCAGTCGTGGCGTGGACCAATACTCGGCAGCGTATCTGCTCTCCATTATGGGCTTTGTGGACATGTTTGTTCGCCCCGGCACAGGCCTGATTGCCAACAGCAAGTGGATCCGACCACGAATCCAGTACTTCTTCAGCTTTGCCGTGGTGTTCAATGGCACCTGCCATTTACTCTGTCCACTGATCACCAACTACACTTTTATGGTGGTGTACGCCGTATTTTTTGGCGTGGCTTTCGGCATGGTTTTCGCCCTCATCTTTGAGTGCCTGATGGATCTGATGGGAAATCAACGCTTCCCTCGTGCCGTTGGACTGGTCACCATCATTGAGTGTGTCCCCATGCTACTGGGACCGCCCACAGCAGGTAACTTAAATCTGCTGACAACCATTATTTAGTCATGTATGTATTGCGATAGTGAGTTTTGCAAACAACTTGCTTTCTCAGATCCAAAGTTGAATGGAAAGATTGGACATAATTACTACACGAGAACTAAATCAAACAACACACGTGCTTCTTGTTTGAGACGCCTCAGCTGTTCCTTTTCTCAGCACAGATGATGTTCTGCCATTGGTCATAGCTAATTGCAAACAGTGCACCCTTTGTTCCATAAGCATTAATTGCTGTCATCCATAAGGGACACTTGAATTCTATCTGGCCTGGAATTCGTGTCTAAATGCAATTCCAAAGAAGTAAATCAGTTCTCTCATCGTGCATCGGTTGGTGTCAGCGGTACGGATCGGAGTCCCCAAAACGAAGGCTTTGAATAAGCACTGACGCTGCATAAACTTAATCAGCTGCACGCCTCCAAACCTTCTGTGCCGGCCGGCAACCTGAGTTTTAATGAGGTGGAAATTGATAGGCCCCCGGGTTTGTCTGGCGTGACCCTGTTTCGAGGCACTCATTTAAAAAGGTGAAATAAATAAGAGGCTCCCTGCACATCTTGCATTCTCCTCCAGAGGGCACAATTATTACCTCCACCCTGACTTGTCTTCTTGTTATGGTTCCGCCAAACCTTTGGGTCAAGTCAATTAGCGATAATGCGGGTAAGTCCCTTTAATGAGCGTTTGCTTTTGGCTATCTCATGATGCTCCACCCTGTAAGTCAGTGGACCTGCGTCGTATTTTAACTGGACTATGCTTGGTACAAAAGGTGACAATGCCAGATGGACCCCATTAAGACTTTGCCAAACGAAGCCCCTTTTAATGGGCATGGGGGTCACTTGTGTGCATTCACCATATGACAGCTATCAATCAGATGATGCAAATCTAGCTGTCACGGTGAAAAGTTCTCCACTTTGCACAAATAGACAATCTGCTCAAAGTTTAAAGATGGTTCACTTTATGCCTCATCTTTTTTTTTACTACTTTGATTCAATGCACATACACACACTGAAAGCGAGACCGATAGTCATCTGTCAGTTGATCCGCATCTGAAGTTGGAAGCGTCAAATGATTCCAAAGGCACATTTGTCCTTTTTTTTCGATGAGAAGGGTCTTTTTTCTGATTTGTTTTGGTAGCAGCTGTCAAAATTGCCTTTTTGGAGATACAGGGTGGGCCATGGCCCCCTCTCAATTTAAAGCTTGCTTTGTTTCTAGCGCACCTTTATAAATTCATTCAGGTAGCGTTGTGCTGCTCGTGTGTTTCTTCAAAAATGTTTGCATCATAATGGTGTGCTCGAGCAGTTTAGTTTTCACCAGTCACCATCTTGTCTGCTCTCCTCACAGGTTTACTGGTGGATACATTTGAAGACTACAAGTACCTCTTCTTCTTGTGCGGCGGAGTGATTGTTACCGGGGGGATCTTCCTTTTCGTCATGAATATTTACAACTATCGTATGCTGGAAAAAGAGAGGCGTCAACAGCCAAACGCAAATCACACAGTAGGCCAGGACCAGGCCGAGATGGCGAGCGCGCTCACTCACACCTTTTGTCCAAAGGAGTCTGACGTGCTTGAGTGTAAAGACCCAGCGAGCATCCAAGTTAAAAGTTGACACTTTTAACAAGAGTTTGTCTTTTGTAGTTGGCTAAAATATGGTTCAAATGATGTTTACATTACCCTATTTTTTAATGTTTAATGAAATCCAATGTGGCAGTATAAAAAAAAAAACTGTGGGACTATGAATTCTATTTAGAAGACATTCCATTTAAATGGAATACTTCATTCTTGCAGAGATAGGCTCAGCTTTTTTTTGTTTGTTTTATCTTTCCCAGGACTAAAGTGGCGCTTACGTTGAATAACTCAAAACAACTCCAAGGTTTTATTATCTTGTTACCTTTCACCTACAGTACGTGCCCCTCCTTTCTACTGTTCAAAAGTACAACTGATCCCCCAAGCCTTACATTTGAAGTTTACATATTTTCTAAACAAATGAGCCAGCGTATTTTTCCTTACATCACTCGGCCATATATGTTCCTCTGTGCCATTTCCTGACAACATTGCACTGATGAGTCCTGACTTTTGAGACTGTGTTTGTCAACCAAACTTGAATGTTTTAAGTGTTCGATACTCTTATTGTGTAAAACGGTTCTTTTGCTTTCTGTTAGTGACCAGACTGTGAATTACTTCTTCGGTACGTCTAAATCAATGGTTCTTAACCTGGGTTAAGAACCTCCTCCACCGAGGAGGTCCGAACAAACCTGGTTTATCGTGTAAGTATGCAATTTGTTGTGAGTTTATGTATTGTGTTGAGTTTGTTCTTTGAACAAGGTGATGTTCATCCACGGCTCATTTTGTGCACCAGTAAAAAAACATCTATGTCTTGAATAAAAAAAAAAAAGTTTCACTAACGAGGAGTTCGGTGAATGTGCATATGAAACCTCTAACAAGGTGAAGAACCACTTGCCTTAATGAATTTGACTCTACTGAATACAAAACGTGTCTGTTTGCAATCACTTAAATTAACAAGCCTATTAAAGCCAAACATAATCATGACAACTTGTACCGCACGGATGTAGCGAGATATAAGAGCGCGTCTAGATGTTGATGACCCACCAACCTTTCTCCCGACCTTTGCATCTGTAAGAATCAAATCCGCCTTGTTTACAATCGCCGGCTGAGCCGATGAATCGGGAGCGGTCTTACACGAGTGGCCGGTCTGAGACGAGCAGCCGAGAAAGAATGTTCTCCCGCGGGGCTCAAAGAGCGCCGGCATCTATCAGGAGAAGAAATTGAATGGGATTTGGAGAGCAACAGAGATTAGATAGCGCTCCGCTGTTGAGCAAGCATGAGACGCGCCAATGTAACGCTTTCCCTGGCTGGGATGAAATCAAACCACAGTGAAACGGGCTCACAGTGACATGTGTGCAAACACTGTGGCCTTTGGGCCCGAATTCAAGATTTGATACTTTTGTTTGCTTTTTTTTTCTGGCTGCTCTGGTTCAATAAAGGTTGAGAAACTCCGAATCATGCATTCTGTTGTGTTGATTCAACTTGCTCTCCTTAATCAGCATAGTCTTCACGTCATTTTCCATCTGGGGTCACCAACCTTTTTGAAACAGACCATCTAATTCAGGACTGATTCATGAGAAGGGATAATAGTTTGATACACACCTGAAATAACACATTAGCATTGTCATTAAAAATACGATACGATACAACACTTACTTTTCTTTATTCGTTTCTTGGAAGTTATCCGAGCTGGCACCAGGGAGTGGTTCAAGCATATTTCGGGAAGGTATGGGGTGGAGGAGGCCCACGCTCCAACATCTAGCTCCGCCTGTGATTGCAAACCAGTATTTTACTCAGGTACAATCTACCTGAGAAGATAAATAAAAATATGATGAGGCAATTATGATCAAATTCTTAATGGCATGTTTTCAATTATGGAAAAGCCAGAACATCTGGTAATATTTGATGCCCAATGAAGAACAAAAGGTTTTGAGAAGAATTTGGCGACGTAAGCAAGAACGCTTACTACTTGAGGGAGGCGTAGCAAACCTTTTTCCATCCATCATCCCTGTCACTGTCCCACTCACTGAGCAGTGGAGGTAATGAAAGTCATTTAACATACATCTATAATTAATATGCTATCTTTGGGCGGCGTGGTCGGGCCGAGCGAGGTGAGGTGATGGAGTACGTTTATTATGCGTATGCGTGGGGTCTGCCATGACGGGGCATCGGGCCGCTGACATGCTAATTCACGGAGCATCACTCCCGCCGCGCCGGGGTCAGATTTCTGCAGCAATCTGGGCCACCGCACACCTCCCGGCTCCCATAGGGGCACTACGATATTATGCCCCCTCTCATCATTTACTTCCTGACTCCAAGTGTCCCCAAGTAAGGTGAGGCACTGGCTCAGTAGGTTTGCCGCCTCGGGCCTGTTCATTCTCTGAACTCTCTCCTTTGTCTTGTATTCATTTATTTATTATATTTGTTAACTTTAGCCCTCTCAGCTCTCCTGCCAACTGAAAGAATATGATTTTTAATCTTTAATTTTAAGTCTCAAAAGCAAAGTTTCTAGTATTCTTTACCAGAAATAAGTTTTAGACAGCCATCATAATCATGATTGAGCTTGCATTTTCTTCCCGGCCACTCTTGTAGGATCAAAACCAAAGTGACGGATGACTTTCAATTACATTTTGACATACCTGATGTTTTTTAATTGAAAGACTTTCGTCGCAATAAAAAATCACAAATTCAATTAGTATGCTGTCAGTGCATATTTGTTTTGTTTTCATATCAGCGACATGAACGAATGTTGATGATTAAGATCGGATATAAATGTCATCTTTCAATATTACAAGATTTTTCTGTCCTTTTGAGCACAAATTCAGATACTATATATATATATATATATAAATATATACACACATATACTGCAGTGGTGTGTGTACTCATTATTTTCTGTTGAACATTTCCTGCACATATTTTACTGCAACTTCTTTCCATGGATCGGCTCCTATCACGTGACTAAGCGGTTCCCGTGGAAACTAGACAAGTGAGCTTTCAGTGCATGTAAATGAAGCTCCTTCTCTCTCTTCACTGTCCCCACACTTGGCCTTTTAAAGTTTTTGTCAACAGATGTGGCTAGGGTCGGTTGGTGTGCCACATGAGTGTCTGTGTGTCTCATTTTAATGGTCGACATATGGATGGTGAGACAGATGAGAGGGACAGGTGCTGACTTGTGCATCCTGTCGACCCTCACGGCATTGCAGACCAAATCAGTGTACCCATGCATTTGGCAAGCCTGACACACGCACGCACACACTTTTTCCCCCCCACCATTTAGTCCATTGAAAAAAATTTTAAATGAGTGGATCAAGATTATTTTGTTCTCTGATTGTCATGCTGACTGTTTGACACAGTATTCTGCATTTTAATACTTCCATTGCATGCTAGAAAATGCCCCCTTCCCCACCACCACACACACACACCGGTATAATTGGGTTTCTAAAACAATGACCTTGCTACGTCTCCTTTTTACCATATTCTCCCTCTCTCTCATTTCTGTGATTCAGGCAGACAAAAAAGATGCAAAATTCGGTGCAGGGGCCGTGCAGCTGACGCTACGGCAATAAGGTCGCATCGGAGGTGTTTAATTAGTTGAGCCACGGCCGTCCCTATGGAGTGGCTTTTTATTACCTCAATATGTCATGGAGTGCATCATCCTGCATCTCACACAGACACACATGTGCACAAAGCAGTGTTTCCCAGTTAGAGGGCAGGAGGCTGGAAAGATGATTGACTTGGGAAGAGCAGAAAAAGGGCAATCACAGCAAAAGGTGGCCACGGTGACGACACCCTTACACTCTCCGATCTCACCCAGCGGAGCGTTCATCCCTCTCCTTGTTGCGATCTCGAGGTGCTTAGACAGCTGATTGCTGGGTGACTTTGGCCAGCCGAAGTGAGTGGCATCTGTTCTGTCCGGTCCGTGTGCACCATTAAGCCAGCTGGGTGTGTGGCTTAACTGTGTACAGGGGGCGCCAAGGCCATTAACTCACGCCGGCACCACGAATGACTGCAATGCTACGTCAAGCATGCCAGAACATCATTTAGCCACGGTAGAGGATGGCGCTGGGATATGAACACACCCAAACACACATGGAATAGCTGTTTGGATTTGTAATCATTTTTGATTGCATTTAGTAGAATAAATTGTGGGTCACCGAATTGAACTGGGAATCATTGTTTGCCTTTTGGCCAATTGTTGTTGGCAAACTATTCAATTAATAACAATTGTATGTACTGTACACTGAAACTATGGAAAACTATTTAGGGAGTGAGAAGAAATGAATTTTCTGAAGTAATGCACAAGCACCAGAGTAATAATTCAACAGTCCCCAAAGACACCAGCCCATCGGGCTATGCCCGACGGCCAGTCCAGCCTGATACTGTTAATTCATTGCGGGGTCAATGCAACTATTTCCAGCCCATGTTGATGAAGACAGTCAACTGTTGAAAATATTGTAGCGTTGGCCCTGCATCTTGTCAAAGATTCATTAGAATCAACTTCCATTTTGGCCTCCCGCTGTTTTTTATTCCAGCTGCTGTGAGCCAAATTTTAATTGTGATTTGAATATTTTTCCATAACAACAGCAAATCTGCACAGCGTTATTTACAATGAATTTAAGCAACGTCGAGTCCTCCGTGTATTGGGGTCCGTAATTGAAAAGCTTGAGTCACCATATTTAAACCTCAGCCAATCTCCACAAGTCATTTTCTAGCTTCTTCTGTTTGCAGGTAAACATTCACATTTCTGCCAGCGATTGTCATGCATGTGTGATTTCCATGCGCCTGTATGCCCAGACTTCTTTGGCAGCATCTACACTTGCTTTTGTTGTGTGTGCTGCCCACCGGGAGACATTAATAAGCACGCCTCGGCCTGCCGGGATCCCTGGGGCACAGTTCTTAGCGTGAGGTGGCATCCCCAGCGCCTGCCTGAAAGCTTTTCGAGGAGAATGGAGTTCCTCCAGGGGGGTCGTGAAATGAAAGACAAATGTCTTTATGGATATGGATGAGTAAAATCCCGCTGTCACCTCTCTCCCCATCTCCAAGTTGTGCTCTGAAGCTACTTCATTAAGAACGCCATGACCTCCTCTTTGGCGACCTTACTCCCCGGCTTCGGCTGTGGGGCGTTAAACTGTGGACCACATTGTGGGTGGTCCATGTAGGAGCAAGTGATTGATTACATTTTTACAAGAGCAATATAGGACCAGAGCCAGTAATTGGCACTGCACTTGGTGTTTCTTTTTTTCCTCCTCATTATTTCTGGTCCTGATTCTGGTTTGATTTATATTCCCCCTCACTCACAGGCAAATGATTTAAGAAAGCCATTTTAAAAGCCACTGGGCAGTGAGAGGAAGTCTCAGGGCTGCAGAAGTAAAAAAGAATGATGTAGAGTTACCAGAAGAGGTCAGCGTTGCTCCACTGATGAAGCAAAGGCCCGCTTTTCATCCTGTCGATGGTCCCTTCCCGCTATCTCTCACTTCACCTCGCACTCCATCCTCTCTGGATCACACTTGAGGTGTTGCATCTAGTCCTACTTCCGTTGTGAGCTAAACTGCCACAACACAACATTGTTTCCCTAAAAGGAAGAAGATACTTGGCGTCACCAAACAACAACATCCTTGTGTGGTAATTGGATTTGACTCCACTTCATCTAATGTGTTGGCAAACAACAGCGCACAAAAGACAGGCTTGGAATAAAGAAAAGCCAATGAGCGTATGAAAAAAAATTAATAGAGTTGCTCGGGAGGGACACTAACAGGATATTGACACAGATTAAGACACACACGAGAGGAGACAGATTAAAATTGCACCATCAAAAGAATCCCTCCCATGCCATATTGATTAGGGAATGTGTTGTTGTCAACGTTTAGATTTGATTACCGTTGACACGCAGGGCTGGAGCTGAAACACAAGGCTGGTAATGGCCTCGACGCCTTTTGCATATTAAATAGAACACCAATCTTGCAGGAGTAATTAATAGTGCTGGGTGGTTATGAAATTCCCGGCGTAAACGGCCAATCAGATTTGCATGGCTCGCGTGGCGGTAACTAGGATGGAGCATGGGAGGGCGGCGTTATGTGGATGTTTTAAGGTAATTTTCCCATCGGGTGTTCCTGGTTTTGCTGAAAGGACCCCTGCGGTCACACTTTGCCTAAACATTTGTACGGTGTTTAAATTGTGACGTTTTGGTATTTCTGTTGCTAGGAGGAAATGCATAGGGATGATTTCACAGCTCGCAAATGGCCGACACAAACTCAACATCAAGCAAGGATTTACTTTGGAGGATATTTGAATTATCCGTCAAAGGGTTCATGACTTTTTTCACATTTGTCTTTGCAATATTCTTGGAAACTGTTTGAATTTGAATTGAAATTAATGATTCATGGGAATTATTACGGCTAGCTAGAAATGAAATGGGGTTCTAGGAAATAATTTTAGTTGCAACTTCAATATGCATCTGGGACATCTGAAAAAAACATCTCTTCCCTTCACTACCTATTTATTTCATTCACTGCTTTTACCAAGCAAATGTTAAACCCTTGAACCCTTTTTACTGAAAGATCAACTGTTGGATTTTATTTGACAGAACAGTTCTCATAAATGTATAAAACTTTTGCGAGATATCGCTATCCTTAAACTTCGGCAACTACGCATTGTAACGCTTAGATTGATTTAATAAAGTGCAAAAGTCAACCGAAATAAACTATCACGCCACTGACCAAAATGAGGACGACCGATAGCGAAACTTTTTGGAAGCGGTCCACTATTTAAAGTTTCCACACTACCACATCGATATTTTTACAAAGCAGAAATGACTTCTGGCGAGTTTAGCGAGTCCATTTTTCAACACTCTGTCCTTCGGATAACTATCAACTGTCTAGTCTCAGTTCAAAACTCCAGCACTCAGTTTAAAAAAATAAATAAAAACATTTAAATAATGTTTAATTTGTTACATGCAGAATACAACACACCGTGCGACCACAGTAAAAATGGCACAAGGTAATGTTATAAGGCTGTCATTGGACAATAGCAGTAGCGAAGAATAAAAGAACTAAAGCGGCCCTGGAGGTCCCGAAACCACATTCATCCCATATCATCCTAGCGTAATCCCTTCTAAAGCTATACAGTATTTAAAAATCACCCACTAAATGTTCTATTCGAGTGAGGTTGAGTGTGCGGCGTGTTTGTGGCCCGCGGCGGGGCATTGCGTCTTTGTCCTTCCTCCTCTCCCCTGCAGATGAGATGAGTGATTCAGGGCTACGGGGGCTCTTCCCTCACTCTGTGTCATTTCCAGGCCAGCAGCCCCCCCGGGGACTTCGCGCGTTCCCCACCCAGCAGCCCCCCCGGGCCTTTGCCACACATAACGCATTGGCTCTGTCACCAACACTGCTTATTTTAGAGCGGCCTCCTTGGCGCACCAGAGAACGCTCACTTTATGGAAATCATATTAATGAATTTGCAGGAGTTTGGGAGAAAGGAGGGGGGGTTCAGTGCTCATGCCAGCAGTGCCAGGAGGTGAATGGGACAGTGACAGGAAGTCGAAAGATAAAGAAAGAATCGGAGAAGAAAGAGACACGATGTACTGCAGCTTTGTGATTATGTTGCAGCTACTGGAGACGAAGGGCAGATCAAGGTCAGAAAAATCATCACTGGAGCCAGTCGGTGCCAAATGTCATATTCAGACTTTTTACAGGTAGACAGGATTTCCCTCATTATTATTTCCATAATCAAAAGCTGCACTATCGTCTCCTCCGGCGCATCCCCTCGTCTCATATAACGAGTATAATTCATTCACGATTGAGACAAACAGCCTATTAAAAGCATGTCCATGATGCAAAATCCAGCCTGGGGAGTCATTGATCGAGGAGGAGGTGATACTAATGAAATCGATGCATTGCACTGATGGGAGAATTTGCAGGAAGTCAAAGCCTGTAACTTCCACTTTGTGGTGAGGGTCAAAGACAGATCCAGTACAGAGGTTTTCATTACGGAGATTTCCTCCACTTCAAATAAATCTATAAAAAAAAACAAAATTTTGGAGACAGTGTGTGCGTATGTGTATATATATATATATATAACTATAACCACCGAGAGAAGCAGCTCCATTCTTCCTCGCAGCCCATTCGTTAGATTACAAGAGCCCTGACAAGTACATATGTTCCTCGTCTATCGAGCCCAACAAGCTACAGGCTGCTTATATGCTTTGCAAATCACTCCAACAGCACATGCCCTCCTGGGACTCAAGCCAAAGTCCATATTTCAGTCCACAGTTGTCGGCATAATAGCATAAACAGCCTGAGAAATATGATATCATGAGGGGAGGAGGACAAACACTGCAGTCGACCGCCTGCCTTCATCTTCCTGTTACCACATAGATCAGGTTGGTGCTGGAGTTATCAAGCTTGGTGGTTCCCAACTTAGGGAAATTAGGAAATTTTCACGAAACAAAAATGCTAAAAATATATATAAGACTATAAACTGAAATCCTTTCCAACCAATGTTTCTTTTAGTATTTTAATAACTGCGTTTGCGCCGTTGTGGGAGTGAACACAGCCGACTTAATTCCCAGCCAATTGAAGCAGCTCCCCTCATTCATCAAATCCACCAAAATCACATTCCACCACCTTCGCCCAAAGACACACTGACCCTGTTTTCTCACATTTAACTTTATCTAGAACATTTTTTAAAAGAATCCACCAGCCAAGATGTGTGTGTGTGTGTTAACAGAGCGATGCTCCAACATGTCATGCGTGCGCAACTTATCGCTGGTGAAGCTCTCGGCCTCAGTGGAGACAAAGTGGAGGCGCAAAGCGTTTGATCATATTCATACTGTCAGCACAAAGACAAAGAGCTGCCTCCAAGCAAACACGGTCGGTCACAGGTGAGTCATACACACACACACACGTGCACACAAAGTGGATACTTTTGCTATCGTTAAATGGTCCATGAGCTAAATACACACATGCGGAAACGTTGGCTGGATACAGCCGCCCATAGTGCCCTTGGCATGATCTTCAGGCCTGGCCACCATTAGTGGCCACAGGAGATGCACAATATCCCCCCCCCACCCACCACCCTTCCGCTCACTAACCTTTGCTGTCCTACTGACCCCTCACTGCAGGGCCCCTGCTGTCCTGTCACGCTACTTGGTGTGTCACCCTGAGTTTCCAGCTGGGAGGTGTGTGCGAGCGTGTGTGCATTTTTTGGCTCTTCATTGATCTTAATGGAATGGGCAATTTATTGCCACTTTTGTTTTTATTTCAAAGTATTATATAGGATTATCTCAGACAACAAGAAAAGTGACATTGTTCAGACTTATGAAACCATGAGGAGGTCACGTGACCGTCACTTTTACACTTGAGAAGATTTCAATCCAGAGGTGAGAAAAGCTGCTTCATCTCACACTTCTTCTTAAGTGCATAAGACACATTTTAATCCAATTCATGGAGCTTTCCTGGTTAACTCACGTTTTCAGGATAAAAATAATTGAAAAGAGCAGCTTAATCAAGTCAACATTTTTGGAGTGGTGTTTTCTTGTAAGACATTAAGAGCAAAATATGGTTGTGATAGAACTCCACATTTCTTATTCTAGCCCTCTTGATTTATTCTTAATCTCAGCAAGTGCGTATCTATGCTGGCACCACGACACAGCCCATCTGTATTACACAGATATGAGAGGAGGCTTGGGGAAATGTCCCTTGAAGGATTTTGGGGGAGATTTTATTTTAACTTTTTTTTAAGGCAGCTAGGCCCTGGTAGAGAGCGGACAGATTTAATAAATCCAATTCCCACAAGAGATTAAAGTAATATTCTGTGTCCTGGTCCAATTTCTAATCTGATTTTAGCAAATTTTGTAACTTTCTTTTACTTAGATGATTGATCTGGCTTTTTAATAGAGACATCCAAAAGCTAATTTGGTTTTGATCAGAATTAAAACCCGTTTTGGAGATTTTTCTGATATAAAATGGTTATCTTCGTTATGAATTTCATACTTCACATATGCAATTTGTAAGTCACATTAACACATCACTGTCTTGCACACCCCAAGAGCAATTTTAAGGTTTTTGCATTCGAGTGCTCACCAGAAGGTCCCAAGAGGCAGACTGGAGCCAGGCCGCCTTCTTAACCAGCAAGACACGGCTGCCCTCTTCTTCCGCATAGCGATTCGTGGTCAAAGAGGAGCCCGTCCGGAGCCGAGGGAGCTGCACTCTGCGCCCTCCTCCTGTTGCCGCTTTGATTTCCAATATGTCCTCCCATCACCACAGATGGCTGCAGAGGAAACATTTCCTCCACAGACAGTGCTCGCATGGCCCCTGGGTCCTGAAGCTGATGGGAGCAGAAATTGGAGAATAATGTACAGTAATAGAATATTTGATTGGGCTCTGATGGGCAAGACACAGGAAAAACTAGGCGAGTTGAATGCCTGCACCTCCTCGCTTTTTGTCTCTTTCCGTCTCAATTTGGTCCAACTGCATGTTTGCATTTTCAAAGCTCTGCATATGAGAAATAAACTGAAACAATTGAATTGATCATCAGTCAAATTGAGCTTGCAAGACATTAGAAATTAAAAATCAAGTACAACAGAAAACATCACACATTTTTTTAAAAATGTAAAACAGTTATACATTTGTTTTCAAATTATAAATAAATTAGTTTGAAAATACAGTCTAATTGTGATCATTATATATTTTTTTAAAATTTTCATTTAAAAGTTGAATGTTGCCCAATATGCATTTTTTTTGCATTTATACAGCTATAACTATTTGCTTGGCAAGGACATATGCGGCCAATCACGCTCTCCCCAACTAAGCAGACGTTTATTCCTCCTCCCAGGTGAGCAGGTGGACAGGTGCAGCTTTGCTTACCTGACAAGTGGCCAAGAGCCAAAAAGAGGGCGGGGCATGTCTGCAATGAGCACAAAACATGGAGGGAGCTTTTCACAGGTCCAGATGGTCACGACCGGTGCTGAGAAGCATGACTCCGCAAACTTGATGATTCATCAGAGAGTCACAGTGTGACGATCCTAATTTCATTGTGAGTTTTGGCTAGAAGAGCATTCCACTGTAAACAACCTGCTGTGGGTAAAACACCTCAGCAGCATGAAGTCTGAGAAAGAAGTACAATCAAAGTGTTTACACGTCAGGCCTGTTGTGAGGGAGGAAATTGAACATGTGGAGTTTTGGACAAGGTGCTAATTGAGGAGTCGATGCCTCTCCTGCAGCTGCGTCAAGGTGAACATCGTTTTAAATAGATGGGGGCCTGTTTCTTTTCTTTTTTTAAGTTGTGGAAAACCATTAGCATAATTGGCATTTTATATAATAGTGTTGGATTTTTCAATTATAGTTTTGCTTTAACGTTTGTCTGCTTTGATTTTGTTTTTCTTAACTATAATAACCTAGCTGCTTGGTTGGAATACAGCACGACACTCAAAAATAAAATACTCAAAATCCGTTTTGTAGTGATTTCCCACCGTTTTGGCACAAAAAGCTTTTTGCCAGTGGCAGCGGAGCCAAATTCAGATGTCCACCTGACAGCGGAAGGGCTGTCATGTAAGGCCGGTCGGGGGAAATCACAGCAAAGTTAACAAGTATTGCCGCAGTCATCAATCACTCGGACCGATCCTCCTCGGTTCTCCGGCCCCGGGATCCATCAGAGGGGACGGGGGCTGACATTGAGAAAAATGAGCTCAACCCGCTCACACGTCAGGCGCCCAATGTCACCGATTCCAGCAGCCTGAGAGGCCCCCACTCAGACAGGATAAAAGATACACATGGCGTGTAACTGTATAGTATCCTCTTCTATTTTTACTTCCTTTCTGACAGTCGGACCTCACAGGACTACATCCCTCCTTGTGTCAAGAGCTGCATTGTCCACGTCTCTCATTCAACCCCCCAAAGCCTGCCTCGTGTCTTACAGACACATCCACGCTCATCGGACAAAAAAATGATTAATGCACCTTTTTGTCCAAGCTGACATCTGGTGTGCATACGCCCCGACGGGGCTGGGACAGATATGAACCTCACTTCAGGGATTAAGCTGTCCTTCGCTCCCTCTCATGAGAGTGCAAAGAAGAAGCCCCTTTTTAAAATCCAACACTTTGGGATCACCTCCGAGCTCAACACTGGGAAGTATGGATGATATTGACGATGTGGAAATTTATTTAGCCCATGAAGCCATAGTAGTTTTTCTGGTATCCTCTTCCCTATCCACTGTTTAACCCTTTTTCACACAACATATGTATTTCTGCATCTTCAATACTTGGGGACATGTCACAAAGATTGAAATATTATCACAGGAAGAAAAAAAAAATCATAAAATAACCCACCCCTAAAAAAACTCAAAATTCAAAGGAACGAACAAACAAAAACAAAAAATCAACATGACATGTGGGCACAACATGGCAACAAACAATGAACCAAAAAATTAACAGGCCACGAAATACAAGAAAACTGTCGAGGCAACGAGGAACACTTGGACAAGACCCAAATGGCCGAAGGAGCTGATTGGTAGACACAAGGGACATGCCGACAAGTACAGGTGGTAACACACGACAAACACACAAACCACAAGAAAGCAAGACATCACACAAAACAAAACAAACGTCACCAAAACAAAAAGCTCAAATACAGATCCTTGTAATCAAAAGTCTTCAGTTGCCCGTCCAAAGTCAACCGCGACTTTATGACGACAAGTGGCATAGAAAATTTGAATTTCTTGACAATGAAACAAAACTCCATAACATTCGACAGTGTCATTCTACATCTCTTAACTTATTCATCCCATGAGGTCAGTTAGGGTGACATAAAAAAAAAAAAGGCCAACCATAGATATTCTCTTAATGCATCGTCCTCATGACAGACCAAGCTATGAATAGAATCAACAGAAATATAATGCAAAAGCCAAAGTCCACTGGATACTAAGGGCACCAATAACACATTGATCCTCCACACACCACATCATGGGATTTGTGACCACTTTAGAGGATATTTTTTAACCTGACACACGTACACGCAACACACACACACGCTGAAGCCAGTCAGAGAGCAAAGCTGAAGGGAGGAGTGTGTGAGAGTATGACAGTGGATCAATAGTTGTGTTTGTGGCAGCTCTCCCGCAGGAGTGGAGCAGTATATGAAAAGCTGCAGCTGATGGTTGAAGGTCCCCTCAGAGCATTCGCTGTGTGTTTAGCTCGCAGCCAAGGTTAACCCCGGCACAAAGACGCCACCAAACCTCAGTCTGTCTCCCCGGGGCTGCATCCACTCACACAGTCTGAGACCCACAGGGGGGCTTTTTTCTTCTTTAGCCATTTATGTGTGTGTGTGTGTTGGCATTAAACAAATATGTTGCCATTTGGAAACAGTCGCCGAAGCCATTTTCATACTATCCGTGTCACCACTAATATATGTCATTTTAACAAGTAGCTGCAATTACTTTCAAAGCGTATACATTAAATGAGCTACTTCCACCCAGCGCTAAACACCTTGCAAGTAGAATAATAAATGTTATGTTAGCGTAATTATGAGCTAGTGTAGAGAGGAGCGCTGAATTTATCCAGAATTCATTTCCATCTTAACAATTTATTCCTTTTACTAACATTAAAGTGTCGCTATGAAAGGGAGGCAATAACTGTGGGGCCTTTCCACGCTTAAATCAAGTGTTCAAAGCAGTGCGATCCATATCGTAAGGAGCTTTGCGGACGTACACCCAAAAAAAAAAAAAAAAAAGCTCCAAGAGCCGAGGCATCTGGTACATTGACATGCAGCTATCCATGTTCGGGCCATAACAAGCTAACGTGTGCGCCGTCATGGTCGTGGAGGAATGATGGAAATGCTAATGAGCGTGCCACCAGTTGAATTATTCATACATCTTAATTAGGGGAGATAGTTCCCATTAGGCTTTTAAATGTGTCTGAATCATTTGGCGCCTATTTGCTATCAAGCTTGGCGTGCACAAGCACACACACTTATGAATGCACAAAACATAATCAAGCAGCACTTTACGGAAGACTGGCCTTCACCGCTAATTGAATATCCATCATTTAACTACAACATATCAGAAATAAGAGCGTGTTAACAGTTATATGGGTCATCAATGTATTTGTGTACCCTTGCTAAGGGTCCCCTTATCATAAAGTGGTCCCACTCTAATGCTGAATGAGTCGCTGCAGTCTTCTCATATGCTGAGGTACAGAACGCTCGTTTCCGCTACCCTTGCGTCCATCTGCTTCAGTTCACTCGGGAAATTAGCCACCTAATGTAGCATAGGTGTTTAAATAATTGGAAAGCAATTAATAACTTGACAACAGAACACAATAATCAGCAGCTCTCGGTGAAATCAACTTGCTTGCGTGTGGTTTATTAAAATATTTGAAAAATATATTAAAAAGTATTTGAAAACAAAAGAGTTAAAATGGAGGAAGTCACAGCAAAATGGTGCAGAGGGTGCAAAATATTGATCAATAAAATTTTTCTTTTTAAATATGCAAAAGGACTGATAGAGAGACGCCTGTTTCTGAAATTTGTCATCCAACTACACATCAAGTTTAATACACGAGAACAAAAGCTCTCGCAGGCAGAAGACACTTGAGAAATGACTCCCGACGATTTGATTTATGAGGGTTGAAAGATACTTTGAAGGCATCTCCCACTGCTTTGCTATTTGACAACAACAAAAAAAAAAAGATGGATGACTCTTAGGAAACGTAATTAAATTTAAAACGACTACGCAAGACCTCATAGCGTAAGTTTGTATCTCCCAGCAATGTTAAAATAAAATAAAAAAACTACCAAAACACATCAACACCATTTTGTCTTTTCCTCGCTCCGTCACAATTCGTCGTTTTCGTTCCTACCACCTCACATTTTTTCAGCGTGCCAAATAACGCTAACAGTTGGTGCTTAGCATCATGATGGAAGGAGAAATGGAGGGCTGGTGAAAGGAGCAGCGAGCCGAAGCTCCCCGCAAACTCGAATGTGAACTCTACTGGTTTGCATAATTTAAGGTTAATGAGGAAAAACAGCAGATAAAATCGCTCTCATTTTATGCCGTCTGGCTTTGCTCTGCTGGGGTGCATTTCATTAAAAAGGCATCAGAAGCGGCGCTTTTAATGAGGTGTGAATTCATCCCACTTTCACCCCCTTTTATTTGGTCACATCAAATGCCGATGCGAGTGTAAATTTCCTTTTCAAGGAGACGTACACGAGTATTTAAACTCAGCGGCGCACGGCAAACTTGTCATTCCTCCGCCGTCGACAAAGTATTTTTTAAAGGAGAGCAAAACGCATCCTGTCATGACGTTCAAGTACAATTTACAACGTGAACGTTATCGGTGAGCAAACTCGAGAGTGTGTACACGGGCGACCTTTCCGTCCCCAAAAGTCCCGAGGAGTGTTTTAGATGCAAATGCAGCCTTTGGCCCGTTTCTCTCTCAGTAATCCTCACAGAGGTAATTGGAGGCAGAGCCACACGGCGTGGTCCCGTCTCCGGCGCCGCCTCGTCCCACCTCAATTTGCATGCGAGGACTCTGCGATTCAGCCTCAATAACGCGGCGCTGCTTTGAAAGATGAGTTTTTAATCTCGGAGAGGAGATGAGTTTCTGACCCTGCACCTGTTTGTTTCCGTATCTCCTTTTCTTTGCTGTCATACAAAAGTGACCTGTGGGAAAATTTGTCTAGGCAGAAAGGCGCCGTGGTCCCTTAAGTACTGTCATTGTGCATTCATTAATATCCCAGCATCTGACATGGCGGGGAAAATGCTTCTTGGCGAAAAAGGGCACTTGTCGTGGTGGCGGAGACTTGCTAACAGGCAATCAAATGGGCTGACAGCAAGTGTCAGCTTATGTGTGTGCGTGTGTGTGTGTGGAGGCAAAGGAGGCGTTGGGCCTATTTATTCTTCTCCCATTGCCCTCTATTGACCCACGTAATGGAGAATTTTACAAAGGGGAAGCGTTTGAAATATCCTTTGGATGTGGGTAATGTGTTCATCGAAGGAGAGTGCGCCCTGTAAACATTATAACACACACACACACACACAAAACACACACACACAGACGTACAGCAAACCCAAGCATCTGGTTTTCAGCTATGGAAATAAATATTTTCTAATCACTTAAATTCAAGTGAACTAAACACTCAACACTTTATATCAAGGTATGAATATAATATATAAATATTCCAACATGCACAGTTAACGCAAAATTAACACGGTCGCACAAGTATTTCCGATTACATCATGCCGCCTTGTAATTTGCAATCAGAGCTAGAATATTTTAGACTGCTTTAATTTATTCCATTTGAATACGAGACGGTAGACGGAATGTTAGTTATTGCCGTTAAGCGTCAAAGTCACCTTTATCGTGTGTGGGTACACACAAACGCGGCTGCGATGATACTTCACGCACGCCGTCACGTCTATTTAAAAAAAAAAAAAAACAATAAAAAATAAATAAAGTGTCTCGGCTCATCACGCCTGGGTTTTTATTGTGAGGTGACAGCAAGCGGTAAGTTGGCAGCGTAATTAGCGAGTGATTTCAAAGCATATTGTGTCATCTGGGCCACTTTTTAATTGTTTGCGTTTTAGAGGTCGCACGAAACGAGCTTTTAAGAACTGCGGCATCCAGGACGGGCCTTCCCTGCACACAAAAACAAAAGCTTTTAAAGCAAATTAGGAGTCAAAAATTAGCTTGCACCACTGCCAGTCATGTGATCTTATAACAAGATTAACTTTTTATTTTTAACTAAAAGTTTTGTCCGGATTCTCTGTTGTGAGTACAAAACATGTCTTGCTGAAGTGACTCAGACGGGCTAAGTGGAAAGACAAGTAAAGGATAATTCCAGGCTGAGCACAAAAAGAGTGCTCAAGACAGAAAATGAATATTGACTCTGAATCTATCAGCAGAGCGTGGCAGCCGCTGCCGGCACACAAGGTGAAAACAAGAGATTGTCACGGCAAAAATGACGATTGCGGAGGTGCGCTGATGATCATGATTAGCTCTTTAATCCTGTCCGCACCTCACTCAAATTCTCCAGGCAAAGTCATTTGAATCGATTCCAAGTCCTCCAGTCAGAGTCATCGGCCGACAAGTTTTGGAGAGACAGAAATGGATTTTTCTGTCCATTTCCTCGCCAAGGCCAGCGTAACGCACCCCCCCGAAGCAGCGCGGTATCGACATTACCCCCATTCTTCATTTCTTCAATTTATATCCACGTGACGTCATCTTTAATAGTCTCCGCAAAACGTGTTGATGAAACGCGAACAATTGCCAAGACAAAGTGAGCCGCCAAAAGGAATAAAACTGCCTTGGCATAATAAATATCTTAATTAGATGAGCACCCTTTGCTCCGAGGGCCATCGAGATCGAGTTCCCCCCCTCCCCCCCGACTACAAAGTGTATTTAGTGCGCTTAAAAGGCCGCTTGACAGAAGTCTTCAGGCTGACCTCCAAAGCTTCTTCCCCCCTCATCTATATTTATATGACGGAGCGGCACTAATTTTGCTCAGTAAATCAGTGTGCACATTTCATTGTGACCTCCAGCTTGACACTGAATTAAACAATATCAGGTCCTGAGAAGGCTGCTTTAACAAGCCTTAAATTCCTCCGTCCAATCCATCAGCCGAGAGCTTTCTGACACACGCAGCCAAGAGCATGAAATAAGGCAATTATTGAACCCTTCAGTCCATTTCTACGGCTTTGCTGGCAAGTACGAGGGAAGCTCAAATGAGCCCTACACACCTCTCCGACTTTGAGCTTTCAGATGGCTCTTCTACAGGGGTGACGGAAAATAAGACGGGAGAAAGAAATGATCACCAAAATAGGACTCTTTCCTTCCTGCACGTGTGGATTGTCGGTGTGTCACGTGTAGGGAAAATAAATGGCGGCTGCAAGTAGCGGTGGAGCTTTCTGGAGTGGTCTTGAATTATTCCAGAGAGCAGAAAGTCAAAAGTTTAGTGTGACGCTAAGGGTTGCTCTCTGGTGCGTGCACAAAAACAACTTATTTGGCGTTTTCCATGCAGATAGTACTCAAAGCAGTTTCCTCTCCGATTGAACTGACAGATAATCCATCATGGAGTCAGCGCCGCTGTCAGGAGGAAGTCTCCGTCAACTCTCCATCAAGTCCACCAAGGGCACTCACTTTGCTCAAGTCTGCCTTGGGAGTTGGATTGGAAAATTGCAAGAGGGAGTTGCTAGGAGCTTGTGAGTGTCACTCAAAAGTAAAAGTAGATGCTCAAACTTCTATTATTGTCTCACCAAAATGTAGACTGGATGTTTGTTCAGAGGAGGTTTCAGCTGCTATTTGATATTTGAGCGAAATCAAGTCCAGCTATTTTGCACTTATGCGTATTAAGCACGAGAGTGTCTCCGTTGAAGATATTCATGCAAACTTGAATTAGCAACTGAGCATTGTGTCTGGAACCATTTTGATTTTATTTCGACCGCACAATCAGACTAAAAATTGATAAAACAGTGAATTTGTAATGGTGTTCCAAATGGACAAACTGCCACAAATAAAATAGTACAGACTTCATTGAATTTTTTTTTTCCCCACCCATATACTGTTCTCAAAAATATA
This sequence comes from Syngnathus floridae, assembly GCF_059516105.1. NCBI lineage: Eukaryota > Metazoa > Chordata > Actinopteri > Syngnathiformes > Syngnathidae > Syngnathus > Syngnathus floridae. The sequence continues at coordinate 11,247,518 of NC_142423.1, read as the reverse complement.
TATATGCTGTTTTTATGTTCACGTACAACATGGCGCAGATTGTTGAATAAGTGAAGAACAAATCCTCAAATATTACCTGACGTAAAAAATTCACAGCACTCGAGTTTTATATACTTGTTGTGAGCGACGGAGATAAGGCATTATTAGATGATGGGGACAAAAAGAATCAAGAACGATTTAGCGTTGGCATTAGCGTTGTCTTTGCTAAAGTCAAGCGGCATGAAATTATGGCAGTGTGATAGGCCGCCTCTGAGCCCCCTCAAAGATAAGGTGACTTATTATTCAAGGCTTGGCAATGCATCTTCATAAAAAGCACAAATCTAATCAAATGCCTATAAAAGGGTGACAAAAGGAGCGCAACACAAAAAACGGAATGGTAAAAGTGTTTGGGCTCGGTCTAATCTGTGGTTGTAATCTTCATCGTGTGTTGATACGGAAATATTCAGCGACACTTAAAGTAGCAAACAGAAAGGTGCTAACAGGCAACATCGGCACATGAGGGAGGAAAAACGATTGGCTCAATAGCTGACGATCTGTAGTGATAATGACAGCTGTACTTAAAAAAAAAAAAAGATTTAAAGAGCTTCTGGCCTGAGGTCAGCTCTGCGACCGGAACGGAACGCACGCGGATACTAAGGCCACCTGGAGGTTGCTGCGGAAGATAAATGGCACTCTTCTACTTCTTGATGGCGGCCACTGCTTTCTTGGCAGCGTCGTCCAGATTGTCGGCGGCCGTGATGGGCAGGCCGCTCTCGCTCAGGATCCTCTTGGCCTCGGTCACGTTGGTCCCTAAAAAGCACAGCGAGAAAATAAATCAATTTCAATGTCAATGAAAATTGCCCAAGGCCTTCAGAATAGTGGCATCGAGAAAATTTTTTTTTTTGTACAGGAAAAATGGCTTCCAGAGGCAGTCGCTAAACACAATGGAGGACTCGGCGCAAATGACAGATGGGTCAAGTGTAATTTCTTTGTCTGCAAACACTGCAGTTGTTTGTCTGCATGTGCTCCGCTGGCTGCAAGATGAACAGAGGACAGCAGATGCTGGCTGACATGGTGGCCCGGGACCCTCGTACGCCGACACACACACACACAAATAGAATCCGCACACATGAGCCAGCAAGTCTCGACCGGCTGCCTCTGAGCGCTGCTCAGCACTCTATGAAAGGAAACACAAAGCTGACAAGGCTGTCACAACACAAGGGCGGAGGGGTGCCGCTGTGGATGGAAGGACATGGCGAGCCAGCCAGGAAGCCCGTGGAGCATCGCCAAATGAGATAGGGGGCCAAACAGCACAAAGGTTCAATAAAGCAAAACCAGCTCTGATGCTCTCACGCTGAGACCTTCATGTAGCACAATGACCCCCCCCCAAAAAAAGCCTTTTTGCATATTGACGCTCTTTCGCAAGATATTTACATAAAATCCACTACGTCCGCTTTCACATGATGTAACCAAAGTCGTGTGTGTGTGTGTGTTTGTTTGTGAGTGCTTGCGGGGCCCCGGCAGCCTGATCAATAGAGCTTTTGTCAGGAATTGCATTAGCCGTGCCACTTAACGCCTAATATTTCATCTCTTTTGTCCAGCCGGATAATGAGTAATTCCAAACACTGTGCACTGCAAACAATCAATTCTACAGTGTAATTAATTAGGATAAAAGCAGGAAGAGGCCTTCCTCGAGGAAACAAAACAGGAAGATGGGGTGACAATGAATATTTTTGCATCCACATAGGAAAGCGGCAGAGTTAGAATTCAAAAGATTGATTTACGAACTTCTATGGGATTGCCTTAATATCACCACAAGGAAGATTATCTTTCATTAAAACCAATTTGCCACAACAACTACAGACAAACAAGTACGTCATATATGGCCCAGGCAAATCCATTATTCATGACATACTGCATTTATTATAGACAAATGTCTACTGCGAGTGCCTACAGTGGTGAGATAAAGTAAATCAACACGACGTTGCTCTTCCCGCATCCCATAAATATTTATGAAGTGTGGACTGTGTATGACACTGTTTGGTTACCGCCGCATCTGTGTGCGAACAGAGAACATGATTATTTGGCGTTTTTGTGAACGTGTGTTTGAGTTCGGACGGCTGACAGGATTGGAATTGAACTGGCTGAGCGTGTGTGGAGTCTTTCTGAGAGTGACTTCATAGATGGCTGCGTGTTCACCTGCGGCCACTAGGTGCTGCTGGAGACCGACTCTCCTTTTGCGGAAGGCCGCACAATCATAGGAGAGAAAAAAATGGATGAGCTCTCTTTTCTCATTGTCTGCATATTCTCACAAGAGTAGTCAAAACTGGAATCTCAAGTTTTTCCTGAACTCACATAATCGGTTGCCTAACTTTTTAGAACTTTCCAAGCCTGCTCAACTTAAGGTCTTTAAATGCAGCCAGAGAAGTTCCACCACACCATCTTGTAACTTCACAAGAGATTTCTGGCACGTCTGCGCTGTATTTAGCATTTTAATTGCGAGAATGTCACTTGAACGCGTGAGTCAATTAGAGGCGGCGTATTTCAATGGGATAACAAGGTTTGGGGCTGTGCCAAAGATGGTGTAAAGATGGAAGCTCCTAATTGTGTTCTTTAAAAAGGTGAAATTACAAAAGGCTCTCAAGTGATGAAGAGAAAATCACGTCCACTCGAAGAGGAGTGGTGCTGGAACTGAACAGTAATTTAAAAGTGTCGAGCACGTTTCAGTTTATTCTGCGCTGGACATGTTTGAGCACAAGCTGAGGTTGAGGGTTTGGTTCCAAGCTTGCTGTAAATGAAACTAATTTGTTCTTATCTGTTTTCATTCAATGTTTTTGCCCTCGAATAGTTAAACGCACAGCCGAACGCCGTGCATTGCCGTGAATATGAAAAGCTTTTGTCCCCATTCGAGATTCAATTTCAGTGAACTGAAAAGACTTGCGAACAAACGGTAGCCTTATTTGAAAAGCATTGATATGTCATGACAGAAGGACTAATGGCTTTGGACAATATAAAAATATTTAAATATAAAAAATACATTATTAAAATAATCAAGGACAGTCACAACTATACTGATATTTCATTTTTGTGTCACTATAAGCAAAAGCATTTCAAAGACTCGATTTCAGGTAAACCCATCAAGGTTGAACGGTCTGTTCCGTGATGCTTGTTGACCTTCGGATGCTGATCATTTAAAATGAATTTTCTCCTAGGAAATTAAAAACTCGAATCTATCCGATAGCGTATCGCTGTACTATTAGTGAGCTTTACTTTCATCATCCGATGTCGTCATACTTGTTGAGACTGTTAATCCTCCTAATTATCAGTGGCAAGCAGCAGAAGTTTTCTCTTTGCATCCGAAAATATTTGAAATGTGCTCCTCCCATTAGCATCCCGCGAGTGGAACATCAAATGTGCTCATCAGAATGCACCCTCGATACTCGTGATACCTCGTTTTCCTTTTGATGTGCTGCCAGTCATTAACCAGTTCCTACATGGCCAATATTGTTTGGACTTTTGTTGAGGACATAAACACTGCCAAGAAAGGAAGTTTATAACTAAAATGTTATGCAGAATGGCAATATTAATGTTTATTTTAAATTTGTGTAAAGCAATGTGAGTAGATTGAGGTCCTGAATCAAACAATGCTAGTAGCCGACGGGATGGAATCGATTTAAATTCATAAAAAAGACCTCTAACTTAAAATAAAATAAACTTAAAACACGACAAATGACGCCAAATCACTTGAGAACGCTCTTTTGTTGTCTGACAGGCAGTTAAGGGACAAAGGAGGAAATTAATAGGCTGGGACCACAGCTAAGCTTTTACCTTTGTTGCTGAGCCCTAAGGGCTATTTTAAGTTTCTTTTTTTTCTTCAAAGTACGGCTGACCCAAGAGGGCGGCGAAGTCAAATCTACCGGCGCACGTGTGTGTGTGCATATGTAAATTCTCAGATTTATAAATGATCAAAGGAGGTTCAGTGAGACGCCGGCGTCCTACATAAACACCTCATGCATCTCGACTCAGCCCTTCTTCTCCTTCGCAACTCTTGGGCCAACGCGATCAAGCCAAGCCATTTTCTAAAAGAGCTTTCCCAATTAAAAGTGTGCCAGTTAATCCATTCTGATCCCGTTGAAGAGTGCTGGCCTGTGCCCACCGCCCCGCAGCAAGCCAGCCTAGCAAGCTGAGCTGATTGATTCCAAACCAATCTTCTCCACAAGGCTGAAAACGGAGATGTAATGACTATAGTGTGAATAAGGGCCCAAGTCAAACAAGCATGGCTGGGACCTCCACAGGCAGCGACCTTCTGGACTTGGTGAGTCATCTTAGATAATAGGGCTTGGGAGTTGTGTGCTGCAGGCTCAACTTACTGCATTTGCCACTGGAGAGCTTAACACCCTCGTAATTGTGTTTGGAGTCATAGTCGTGTGTTTAAAAAGTGAAAAAAAAAAAACGAGCTGTTGTGTTTATTTTATTACACGGAGCAGCCATGCGAAAACTGCACTGCGGTAATTAATTCACAGCCGCCATCGAGAAATGGTTTTCATGTCCCGATCTCTCGGTTTGCTTCTGAGAGCGACTATTGATGTCGCAATCTCCCGGCGCACAGAGCCGTCCGGGTTCTCGAGCGAGCGCAAGTCGAAAGGTGATCTTCTCAGTGCTGTTCTGGACTCTTATTCTGGCCAAGCTTAATGACGGCTACGGCACGATGTGACACGTTTGAGAAATGCACTGCTGCTCGTGTAGGGACACCGGGCTGCAATGAAGATGAATAATCTCATAAGAGTAGTTTCAAAATCAAGGTGAGAAGGTTCGGTGTTATTCGTTTCAGAACACTGATAGAAAGGTGCATTAGGTACACTATGTTCCTGACAGCAGGTCAGATTTTTTTTTTAAATGTCTAAAAATTGACCACAGCAGATATGGTGGAGAAGAATCTTTGTTGGCCACAGCACCGTGAGCGGTGATGGGCCCGGTGCTTAGAAGAACTTTGCCTACCTTCAAGCCTGACCACCAGAGGCACCTTGAGTTCCAGCTCTCGACAGGCCTTTGTGATACCGTTGGCAATAATCGCGCAGTTGACGATTCCACCAAAGATGTTGACCAGGATGGCCTCAACCTGAGATATAAAAGAGTATTCAGAGAACGGCAAACTAACAAGCAGAGTTTATTTTCTTATAATAAAAAAAAAAAAAGCAGAAGATGACGTATTGAACAAACAAAAGAAGCCCAGCGCACATGTTTGTGTTTCTAAATGTCCGATTACACAAACGATCTCCGACTTGATAATTAGCCCGGCTCGCTGACTGGAAAAGTAGATGGAGAACACACAGGATTAATCCTCTCCGCTTGTTTATAATCACTGCTAATCTGCAAGTGCCGATTTGGACGAACAGCTTGTAAGTGTCTCGCACACGTGTGTGTGTGTTGTGTGTGTGATGTGAATGTGTCTTCTTTCAGCATGTGGTAATGATGTTTACTGGGAGGCAAGATGAAGGACTTGGATATCTCAGAGAGTAACACTCGAGGCACTGTCCTTTACATGCCGTCCAAATGATCTTCTTGTAAACAGCACAGAGAGGAAACAGCATGGAGAGAAAATGGAGAAATAACTACCTAACTACCTTTTGTATTCAAGTCTGACACCTCAGATGATGTTTTCTCCCCAATGTTGATAAGATCAGGTTTGAAAGTAAGCCTCAAATGCAGTGGAGCAGTGAAGGCAAGGGTTCAGGACAGGACACGATGAAGGGAGGGAGGGAGGGAGGGTGTTCAGATGGAATAATGTTGCTCTGACGCAAAGCCAATATGAGGAAGGTCAGGGGAAAAGAAAAAGTGATGTTTTCCTCAAAAGACCAGCCAGCAGTTTTGTGCCGCAGTGGTTGGACAAATTCGCTTGGCTCAGGCGTACGAAGGAAGGCTTGTTTGAGAATGTAGGCCAGTTGCGGCGTGGCCCACAGAGATTTCGAAGACTGACGTCCACAGGCTACAGGCTGAATACTTAAGTGCCAATATCAACCACAGTTGCCATTTAATTTCACACAGCGAATGACTAAATATAATCATTTGTATGTGGTGCACAATCAGCAGAAAAAATATTTAAAAGATAAAGAAACACCAAATGGATTGTTCTAACACAATACACAAAAGCATCCTCCACTAGGGGGCAGCATAGATTCAGAAGCCTTTTTCATTCCCACCGTCGGCAGGGCTCTGCTCTCTTGGTGTTTGCAAGCCATTTTTCAAGCCTGTCTCGTTTAGGAAGAACAATATGTCTTCCATTCATGCGTCTCCTATTGACATCCATGTATATAAATGATACATAAGAAAAGATTTATGTTGCTTGGCACAGAGGTAAGTGCTGTTTATAACAATGTGTATGCGCACAGGACTTTTTGCAAAGTTGGTGTTTTCTTTTTACTTGTGGTAGCCCCGTAAAGTGGCCCAGTCCGTGGGAGATAATTTTACTTGTCTGACGGGGCAAGGAAATGAAACTTTTAAAGTAAAATAGTAAGAAATTCCCAAATAAAGGAATGAGCATGTGAATGTCATTGGAATGTATGATTCGGTTTTTGGTTAAGTTTGTGGTGTAGAATGTTGAAATGTAAAAATATAATGAAAAATATCCGGCAAATTTTCTCTTGAAAATTATTATTATCTGAGGTAATTATAATTAATTAGCTAAGAACACATTGAGCTTGCTGCATGGGAAAAAACATGTTTTTTTCCATAAATAACTAAAATGTCCTTTCTTGACGTACGTGTTAAATATCGCAATAATATCGACATGGATATATTCAACAACCATATTCGTGTTTTTCTAATATCGTGCAGCCCGAATTCAAAGCTAATCTTCCTGATGTGACAGCCACTCAAATCACAAGTTGTGCCCTGCTCTAGTCGTGTTCTCAAAATTCTCACCCCAAGATATGAAAAAGTGCCAATCCGTTTCAAACATCAGATTCGGGGAGCAATATGCCGGTGAGCATATTTGGGAGCGAGAATCCTTTTTTCCTCCATCAAAGATCAGCACATGTGAAAAATCACATGCAACGTCCCACCTCGCTTTTTTTTAGGGCATTTTTTTCAGGCAGTATTACACAGCACACGCCGCCGCTCGCTACCTAGGTGCCATGTGAAATTATTCAAATTTTACTCGATAGGATCATCGCTGTTGGCATCCCGAAACCTGTCAAGGCATATTGAACTCAAACAGGAAAAAAGAGGCGACTACAAGTTAAACAAATAAGCGCACCAGAAAGCCATAATACCCAATCTAGATAATATAATTTGACCCCTGTAAAAAGTAAAAATTTACTTTTTGTGAAAGTCATCATATTGTATCCACAGACTAATAGAGAGGGGAAAAGTGTGAACTTCTTCCCTCAAGACGGAACCCGAGGAGGAAACGTCAGCATTGTGTTCCTTCTCATTCTGCTGGGCTCCTTTCAAGACTTGTGCAAGCGTTGCGGAATTATCAGTCAGATACACATTTTCATGCCCATAACCCTGTTAAGCACTCTTAATCTCTCCGCAGGAAAGGACGAAAAGCGAGAGCGTCGTGTTTCCTTTGTTACCAGAAAGCAGATCGGGTTGGAAAATGAGCGGGCGAGAGATGCCCGCGTGTCCCTTTGCGGCCTATTAGGAGGCCATTGTTGCGTCTTATCTTCAGCACGCAGCCTGCGAAGTCACCACGTGCTCCGGCAGGCCTTGTTTATTTGTTTTCCATCACCGTTTTATAACCTCTAGCCACAGGTTAACTTGCACAACTTCCAAATGAAGGCGGAGCTTATGCCTGGAATCAAACTTCTACCAAAAATGTTCAATGTGATGGATGTACAGGATATGGCAAAATATTTTTTTTATGTGTATCGGAACATTTCAAACACAATTGTGGTTTGGCTCAAGTTCGCTAAACTAAGAATGAATTGCACAAATGATCAAATTTAAATAAAATTGAAGTGATAAGATTTTTTGAATGAAATCAAGTGTAAACCTTCGTGCCTTTGAATCAGCGAAGGATATTAAAATGAATAATAAAGATACTCCTTTGACACGATCATTTTGGAGCATTCACCTTCTGGACATGAACTGTTCCAAAGATGAAAAGCCCGTGCAAATCTCTTCATAGGACTGATTCAGAAAAAGGCGAGACCAAACAAACAAAGTCAGGCTGCATGAAAAGAGAGTGCAGCGCACTGAAAGCAAAAATAGATGGAGAAGAAAGAAGATGGAAAGAGGTGATGGGAAGCGGTGCAGTCCCTGACTTCTATTGAAGACGAAGACCGGTCCTGGCAAGGAGGGATAAGAAGGAAATAATTATCCGGCCTGCTGAAGCATGACGGGCTCCTCTCGGGTCTGGGGAGACAGACTGAGCATTATGTCAAAGATTGGCCATGTCACGAGCAAAGATACCTCTTGACAGACAGCGGCGGCTTAAGTTTCACGTGATGCTAGGAAAGCTAATGCAACCGGTGACGGCCAATTGCCTTGAGAGAGGCCCGGCTTGCAATTTGGGGGACGCTAAGATCTTAAGCAATCTTATCTCCCTTCATTATTGCGGCCATTTTTTGATATTGCAACTGCTACTTGAGCAATAGTAGCGACAATTGCCATAGTATTTTGCAAGCGCTATTGTTGCTTAGAGACATGGAGTAATTGAGAGGCGGCAAGCCTGAACTGAGGAGAGCGGGACTCCTGCGGGCAGCGGGAGGTCTGTCATGTCAGTGAGAGATGTCGCGCCGCTGCTCACCTCAGGCTATGAAGATGGCCCCGCAACACACATGCACGCACACCGGGCAGACAATTGAAGTTGGGGTAGGACAGCCATTTTATTCATCTCCAGAGGGTGTCGTGTCATCGCTGACAGGGAGACATAAATATTCGTCAACCCTTTCACGGCGGGTTAATGGTTGTCCATCAGGCAGCCGTGAGACATGCGGGGGGCCGCACGGGCCCGGTGTAGACACATACAATACGGACATCTTCCGTGGAATGGCAAGGTCACTTATGGAGATTTGAAGAACTGGAAGGTGGCAGGTAAGGCAGATGAGAAAATTGCTTTAGAGAGCAAATAGTGAGGCTTTGTCACTAGCCTGTGTGCTAAACCAAAACCAAAACATATACCGTATTTTCCGGACTATAAGACGCACCGGACTATAAGGCGCACCTTCAATGAATGGCCCATTTTAAAATTTTGTCCTTATATAAGGCGCACCGGACTATAAGGCGCACCATTAATGCATCATGTCAGATTTTTAATCCAAAGCAAATCATTCTCCATTTTATCTTTTTTATTTCAACTTCAGACGCAACAAATTACTTTATAATCATAAAATAATGATCCATAGTCTTTTTGAGTCATGATTTATAGTCTTCAACGGGCCACTTATGATTGATTTCATGACACAATGCTTTGGGCCAGTTTAAATTTAGGAATTTGGTCCATATATAAGGCGCACCGAACTATAAGACGCACTGTCGGCTTTTGAGAAAATTTTTGGTTTTTAGGTGCGCCTTATAGTCTGGAAAATACGGTACTTAGGTCAGGCTCCACTAAATCGAAAGCTGAATATTAAAAAGCCAACATTCTCTGCTTTGTTCCGAATGTTGCACGCCTGACCCAAATTAATTTATTGTAATGTATGCGCACAGAAGGTCAATTAACCAAATAATTTCAGTTGAGCTTGTAGCATGATCTCAGGAGCCAATGAGCCACCGAAAGGGCAGATGGGTGCACTTTGCAAGGCAAATGATTGCCCCGACTTTTGTCTTTGACACTCCCGCAGCATTTGCGTGTTGACTTGCAGGCGAGCCACTCAAGTTTTACTAACTACGACTAATGGACAACTACATCTTAAATATTTTAAATTAAAATATATTTTATATATTGAGTAACATCTAGTCAAATTCAACAAATGATATGTGACAAGCTGAAACTGGCTTTGTTTCACAGGTATTTTAGTCATTTAATACCCTACTCCAATTTTCACCTTAAAATGGAAAAAGAAAATGCTGGACAGGAAAAAAAAAAGTGTCAGGTGCTAGCTTTTGAAACTGGAGATAATAGCTGAGTGTTAAAGCCACATTTTGTTGTCAGTCACACATACGTGGTGCAGAGAGGAAGGGAAGGTGATACTGTAAAAATAAATTCAACTTCGCTTAAAACAAGTCAAGAACTTTGGCTTCATCGGACTGTAAAATATAATTTTTGTAAAATCTTGGAAATATTCCAAAAAGTATGATCGGTACTAACACAACACAGATCATCACAAAAAAACTTAACAGCGATGATCTAGTCGAATAAAACATTTTGATTCCTCACGGCGTCTATTATGGACTTCATACACCGACTCCAACATTAGCCACTTGAGCGCAATATTTTCATTTGGAATCATTCCATTCCTGACAATTGCGTGTACGGAACCCACAAGTGAGGAGAGGTAATTACTGTAGGCTTCATGCATCATGCTTTTCAATATTCCCAGCCATCTTCCAAATGTAAAAATATGCAAACCGCAGTATCGTAAAACAATGAATTATGCATTCACGCTTAACTTAGGACGATACGGTGGCAAACTTGAAACGAAAGGATGACTGCGTAAATCTCGAATGGGAGTCCCTTCGCATTAACAGCATGAATCCATTCTTCAGCTTCTTTTAATAATTACGCAACCTTATTGTCACTTTCGCCAAAGACACCAGAAAAGAGTGTGTGTCACGTGTGCTGCTTTCCTCCATCGCAAAAGTTCCGTTTCCACTTCAGTGGATATCATTCACTCAGATCTTCGCATTAAAAAAAACAACATGCAACTCCGATTACAAAATGCGGCAAAACTATTCGATGACAGTTCAGGGCCTTACTAGTATTCCATGCTACAACGCCTTTCCAATTACCCGACTTCTGTTGAACGCACGCACGCCCGGAACGCATGCAAAGCACATCGCTCACATCTTTACGCTGTGCCTGCCAAAGTAGTAAAACTTCCATTAAATCCGTTTCACAGGCCATGAAGCCTGACTTCCTCCGTGTTCTCCACGGCGGCGGGTTCAGTGAGCCGTGAACCATACTCGGCTGCCCCCTCACGCCACCCACCTCTGCTCACGCTTTGAGTTCCTTAAGAATAAACAGAGAGGCTCCCATCTTAGCACTCTATCGAGCCGGTGCCCCACATACGGGTCAACAACAGATGGCTCGGACTTGCCGTTTGTGTGTCAGTGACAGCGAATGGAAGTCTTCTCCTGCAAGATGAGCTCCAGTGATTACAGACTCAGACAGTTTTCTAATTATTCTGTCAACCATCAATCCTGTGGGCTGATGCGGGCCATCCTGTGCCCTGATGGACAATGTAATCACTGCAAGGGCCAGCATCTGACTCTCCCACTCGCCGCCATCCTGCACTTGCTTTTCTTTCAGTTTTTCCTGCCTCCCGAACAGAACAGCTATCTTGAATCGCTGCGCTTATCTTTCTAGTCAGCTCTCACTTAGGCAGGATTTAAACCGCAAGTACCTCGTTGAAATTTAATTCCCATATCTGATCTTTTTCGGATGTTTGTTTACATGTACAAGTGACACTACAAGAAAAAATTATGATAAATGACATAAACTATTAAATATTGTTTAACTTGCCTGGGAATAAGTGTGAGCTCAGTATTTCACTTCCGCCTTTGGCAGTTATGTTCCTTGTTTAATGTTCGATACAACTCTATTAAAACACCCGTATTTCGATAATATTTAATGGTCTATGCCTTCGCTGTAGTTTATATTTGGAGTTTTTCAAAAGTGTTTATTAGCGTCGACTGAGCACATCGTGTATTGATCAGCAATTGGTGCATTCGCTCTGGCTGCAGTCGCATTGGCAAATACCCGATATGCATCCGATTCCACATCTACATTTCTAAGAAACGTGACGACAGGCTAACGATAACCAATTCCAGGTGTTTTGTGTATTTTTACTGTGTCATACGTCCGAATTGTGCCATTCGAGCCATATCTGGTCCCTTTTTATATTTGCTATTCCTGACAGCATTTGACATTTCCAGTGCTTCAGCTGATACAGTAAAAAGAATAATAAGACAAGCAAATGGGAAAAAAAAAGGCGAGTGTGGGAGAAAAGAACAGCCACACGATGATTACACTGAGACTATGGGTATTAAAATAAGCTCTTAAATATGTATTCTGTTTTAATAGCATTAAAAATGATGGGTTTTTTTTCCAAATTGTCATGAAATTCTCTCCATTCAGGTCAACCATACCAATGCTCGATATGTTTTTTCATTTCCACACCAAGCGTGCCACCCACACACAGCAGCTCCAGTACAGAAACAAACTGCCAGACTCTCAAACTCTGCAGGAGTCCAGTCATTTAAACCTGCAATTTTATTATAAAAAAAAAATGGGTGTTAGGCTAGAAAAGGCTTACAGGATATAATATTCTTCATCTGTGCCGATGTTCAGGTTATCCAGCACAAATTTCACGACTATCTGCAGTCTCATCCGCCAGTAGCAGATACTGACTGAGATAACAACCTCGCTGAGGCGTTGTCGCATTGTCTCTCCTGTTTAGCGAACATGGCAGATTGCGCTCCCATCAGATTGTCACGTCAATCCAGACAGCGAACAAGGATCGCCTCGGCTGATACTGATTCTTTCTTCTGGCTGCCACTTATCAGAATGCAGACAAAGAAAATCATGTATGGATGAAGGAACTGTTTAGCAACATGATGCTTTACATAGAATGCAATATGGGATTTAAAATCTACATTGAGCTATATTAATTTCCGTGTATGCTGTTTAAATTAACTTTAATCCAGTCCCTGAAAATAAAAACAAGGCAGAGGCATATTTCTTTGCAGATATCAGGCAAGCGATGTTGCAAGTGAGACTCATCATCTCTCCATTATCCTGGGTAATATAGACATAGGAGAATCACAAAAGAGGCTAGTATTGAATCACTCGTAGAAAATTCAATTACGCTGACAATAATCTCTTGCTGCACTATGCCTGGCATGTCTTACAAAGTAACACACGACATGGACAGAAGTAGAGGTCAGCGGGACATGGGGACTCGTTTCAAGTACACAAATTGCGCTAACAAGCTATTATCTGTATTAAGTATACTCGGACAATCCTGTTTGATTACAAGATGAGTCGACCAGTCACGATAACAAAGATGGCTGTTATTGACAATTTATTTTTTTCACCAAATTCAAGTCTTTGCCTTTCTACTGATATGGATCGATAGAAAATATAAACATTATTTTTGTGGGAATGAATTACTCTCTCAGACTCTGAATTGAATGACTCATTAAGTTGAACTTTGACCACCTCAAACTCAAAAAATATTCATATATATTTAAGACTTTGACATGTAAGTTGACAGGGTGCTCATATTTTCCTCTGCTAATTAATTTCCGGCAGCACTCACTTGCTCTCATGGCAATTAACTGAGGCCTAACCTCAAAAATTGACTTCAAAATATACTCAGCACTAACAGCTCACGAAAACAAACAAGGCTTACAGTGTTAATGGATGACTGCGAGAATGTGAATGAGCTCATCAAGCTCATGTTTGAGTGGCTTCACATTATCTCAGTGTATGTGAAGAATCGAAGAGGCGCACGACTGCTGCAGTGTGTTCCAGCACTCGAGAAGAAAAAGTTGTCTGTAGTATCACCCATTAGCAAATGCAAAACAGAACAGCGAAGAGAATCATGGCTGCTGTCGAAAAAACATGCAATATCTGGAGGTAAGTGTCTTTCCATATTGCAAAGACGTCGACTGCAGTGAATTTGAATGTGCTCACTTGGCATCCTTTTAGTTAGCAGTGGGATGTAAAATGGATGCAAATAGATGCAAGAACTTGCTTCATTGCAGTAACTGACAATCCAAGTCTGAATGTCAAACTGAGAATATTTGCAATCAAAAATCACCATTAGGAAATTGAAACTGCTGAGTATTTTTTTTCTCAATCGGCCCACCAAGCATGTTTTTGGGATGTGGGAGGAAACCAGAGTTCTCGGGGAAAACCCACGCAGGCACAGGCAGAACATGCAAATTCCACACGGGGGTGTGTGGGGGGGGGGGGGGGGGGGACCGGAGGTTGAATTGAAGTGTGAGGCGGACGTGCGAACCAGTGCCCCGCCGTGCTGCCCGGTATTTTTTTCCATTCTGGGAAATGAATCAATTTCCAATGATACGCAGACTCATTTTGGACTGCATAAGTCCATACTCAGTCACAATCATCTTCCTCCCCCGTGAATCTAAAGGCCCCAATGTGATGACAGCGTGGCTAACGGCTTTTTGTCCAAACAGTGCGAAGCAGGTGCCGCAATGACAAAACACTCCTGGCAGCAATAAGAGAAGAAAGAGTGCAGAGCTCAATTAGCCGTCGCTCCAATCCTAGATCCCGTATTGATTTCCAGCAGATAAGGAATGCCGGACAAGAGAACACTCAATCAAACGTGCCGTTGGGAATTGTCTGATGCTGTGAGAATCCACAGGGACAAATTGGACAAGGTGACAGGATGGCGGCATTGTATTAGCAGTCCGTCGTCTTTATACATACAGAAGAGTATGGCGAAGTAATACTGCTGTCTAATGATGATAAATAGAAAGTGATCTAACTGTTCGGAAACACGTGAGGCACTGTACTAACCCTTAAGCGATGGCGAAGGAGACAAGACGAGACAAAAGTTCTCCGAGGGGCAAATCAATCTGACAAGTCTCCGGTTCCCTTGCGCATTTCTAGACAATCCGTTCACTTCTTCAAATTAACCTTCAAAAGACAAATGTGGGCCCGAATGTGTGGCAACCTTATTAGTCCTTTTTCCACTTGTCCAGAAAATGAAGCTGGTTAAAGTAAAAGGAATTGACTTTATTTTATATATAGCAGTGATTGAAAAAAGGTATGAAAGTTCCAACTTTCAACTTAAAAGGTCACAAGGTCAGCGCTACCTCGCGTGAACCTGCAACATCCACTTTTGCATTGTGAATCCAAATGTAGTACATCTAAATGTTTCCTACAACAAACAAAACCCCGAGCTGTCACAGGAGTAGCATTTTAATGCACTGTAAGCAAATCTGCTGGAAAAACATTGGATGAAGCAGAACTTCTCCCCCGTAATGGCTAACCAAGGCAATGGCTTTGTCACAATATAGTGTTGCTTAGAAGAAAGAAACGAAATGAATCACAAAGACAGCTCGCTCTCCTTTACGCGCACAAAGCCACACACTTAACTGTCACGATGGCAGATTGTTGGCCGGACTAAATACGTGGCCCCTTCACGGCCAGGCCCATATTTGGATCTGGTCTAATATCGTGCGCATTGGGAATGAACTCAATTATTGGTGGCAGGTTGCTTTCTTCCATTCTTGTTGGCTTGCATTGCTTATGTTTACAACACGGGGGACCGGGTACCTCCCACAGGCCGTGTGCTTCGGGCGCAGTGGTGATTTTGCCTTTGAAAAAAGCCAGCTTGTGATGAAAGGTTGTGTGTTTCAAGACTTGGAATATGTGTGGGCTCTGACGGATAATATGAACATACACACTCCCGCACGTGTGATTGGGGTATGCGCTTTCCATTGCAAGCTTTCTAATGGTATCATGACTCATCGGGTGAAGCGAGCTCTTATCGATAGATAAAGTCACTGGAAAAGTCAGAATCTCGTAAAAGACCTAAAAATGGCTGCCCCATTTGTGATGTTTTTTAAAAACATATTTTCCCCCGGAGTAGAAATTAAACAGAGAAGATCCATCTCGCCTTGCACATTTAATACATATTTTGACATCTGAGTTGGAATTTGTAAGCACACTTCATATAAACGGCATCTGAGTATCTGATGATGTTTGCCATCCTTCACAAATGTCATGATTTACTCAAGCCTATAACATTTCAGAAAACAGCCTTCAGCCCTGAAAACAAAATGGATCTCGAGTTGGACAAAACATCCATCTGTCACTTTCTTGACTGCAGCGGCACAAGGCAATAAAAGGCTTATTTGGTATTTTCCGTCTTCAAAAAGCATCTTGCCTACAGGTGACATCAAGTGCACATTCAGGTATTTGGCGCGCAAACATTCCTATATGAAGCAAGTCTGGAAAACAAATCCGTGTGCTGTAAGCACGCTAGAAGTCTAAATATAAAAACCTGACTCGTCTGTTGCTGACCCAAGATAGAGAAACCTGTTTCAGCATTACTTGACAGAATCAAACAAACAATATTTTCCACTCACAATACTTCTAAACATGTTTTCCCAGCAGGACAATTTTCTCGGCTTTTCCGCCTCTATTTTTTTTTCCAGCATATAACAACGGTTAAGGCAATAAATGCTCCGATGGCAGTGTTTTGAAACAGAAAGGGGCTTTTGTCATCGCTGCTATTCAGTCATGTCACTTGCTCTTCTCTCAACACAATGAGCTTGAGACATTAAAGCCAGCGAAACAGGAGGGAGGGAGATGGAGAGGTAAAATGTGTGTTGAAAAGAAAAAAAGATGTGCTACTCGGGGAAATGTATAGCATCTTTTTTTTTTTTTTTTTTTAAAGATGTTTTGATCTTACCTTAGGGTCAGCTGTAAGAAGCTTGAAGGCCTCGTACACCTGCCTCTCTTTGACTCCTCCTCCAAGATCCAGGAAGTTGGCTGGCTTTCCTCCATGTAGGTCAATGATGTCACATGTGGCCATGGCCAACCCAGCTCCATTCACTACAAGTGGAAAAAAAAAAAAGCATGACGGACTTTATATCGGTAGACTAAAATTTAAATGTAGGTCAAACTAATGAGTTGTTGTTTGGCTTTACAACGACTTGAGCCAAGAGAACAAAACTCTGTAACTGTGTTCGCAGATTGACACCTCACCCCAAATATAAATTCAATCATACAGACGTCGCTAGTGTGGTTTATTAACATCTTATTGTAAGTGGGCCCTAAAAGCGTTCCTTACTTTTACAGGTGGGGGCAGGCGCGTACGTGGATTGATGAGGAAAGCTAAGAGAAAATATTTGCGTTTACGGGCCAACGGGGTATGAAGAAAATGTACCTGTTGGTGCTGCTGTAGTCTGTAAAAGCTTTGATTTATGACAATAATGTGGGCCTTTAATGAGAACGCTAACAATCCGGCTCACAAGAGACTTTCTGGGTGGATTATCACTAATTAGAACACATTGGTTACGGTGGCATCCCTTCTGGAGTCCTCAGAAAACTGCTTGTAATGTGGATTAGAGGAGAGCCCAGAGTGCCTTTACTTTGGCAAGGATTTAACTGCGTCCCGAGGGACTTAAGATATACGGCGGATATAAAGAGTCGCTATGCTACTGTTCAATGCAGCTTTCTGTGATGTAAAAATGCAATAAAATAAATAATTTCCTTTTTTTTTACATTTAAGATGATCTACTGTATTCAATGAAATCATGATCAACAAATTTTGAAATGATGTTTTTTTTAACATTTGATCAGGGGTGTGTAGACTTTTCATATGCTGTGTTGCTTCCATACCAAAGCAGGCAATGTTCCCATCCAGACCGATATATTTGAGATCCCACTTGGCTGCTTCCATCTCTGTGGGGTCACTCTCAGTCATGTCATCCATGGCAAAGACAGCCTTTTGACGGAACTCGGCATTGTCGTCAAAGTTGATCTTAGCGTCAAAGCACACCACTGGTCATGTAAGCAGACAGGAGGGACATAAAAAAAAAAAAGCAGTGACAAAAGGAGAAAAAGCACCTGATGTGGGATGCAGGAAAAATGAAAGGACGTCACATGCAGACGGGTGATTATAAATTCAAAAAAACTGAAATTAACAAAATGAAAGGTTTCCCCGTGGCTTGTTTGAATAAATTATTTCAGAGGTTAGCGTCTGAATAAATTGTGGCTCGGTGCCTTCCTCGCTGCCTGGAAGGGATAAAGTCGACCATTATAGTAGACCTCATGGACATCTTCTTTACACTTCAAAGATTTAATTTCAAAGAGGCCATATTCATTAGGCTACCTACAAAAGACAGCAAGCAAAATATTCGCTCGTTAGTCCCAGGAATTTCTTTGAAAACAGTACAGCAACAAAAATAAAGGCATCGGTACATCCGAATAAATATTAGGAATGCATGACCTTTGAAACGTCTACATAAAGAACCCATGTAAGAAAAAAAATAAAAACATTCAAAAACAACTGTATTTAAATCACGATAGGAAGGAGGTACCTTGTCCTTCAGGAGTCTCTCCGAGAGGGTTGACTTCAACTTGAGTGGCGTCGACTTTCAAGAAGAGATCATAGAGCCTCTTAATCTGATCTGCTGCCTGCAAAGTCCATAGAGGAAAATAATTACCCGATGGTTCAGATCTGAGCAGCCGGCCCGACCAAGACCAATCAGCCTCCAACGCACGCAACAAAACATGGCAGATCACCTTCACTGTCACACTGTCTGATTTGGTTTTGGGGGAATTTCAAGTACTGGTAATCAATTGATTTGGACAAAAGGCAACAAATACAGTTCGGCGCCAGATTGTCGGTTTCACATTATTCATATATTGCTTTATTTTCAACAAGGTGGACTTGAAAAATATAATTCCCAATGCGTGCACCCCTACAACTGATGTCTCGCTCACATCCAGACAACCACAAACTACGCTCTTGCTTTTTCCAAGGGTTAGGAAATACAATAAAGTGTCTTCCTTCCTCTAAACACAACCTAGGGAAATACCATTTGCAAAGCACTGTACAGAACCACCAGATGTGACAGTTGACCCCTCTGGCAAGCACGCCGAATGCGTTGACACTTCACAGCACACATCTGAAAACTAATAATATCAAGTTTGATTGGTCTATAAATAATCATGCAGCTGTCTTTGGGTACACAGAGCACGTCCATATTTTACAATACATCAGTGGCTCTGCATCACACTTTGTTAGGACTTTACAGAGTAAAAGACCTTACTGTGCTTATTACCTGTCTCTGCAGAGGTCCTTTGAAGCCCAAATTAGCTGCCATGCGAATTGCCTGGTCGTCCTGTACACCTTCAAATATATCTATGACTTCCTGTCAGAATTGGGGTACAAGTGAAAGAAGGTGACAGCAACTCAAACACTGAAGAAAGAAATGCCCGACTATGGATTATAAATTGCTCTTTTTACGAGTATGTGGATTGTTAAACACAAATGACATACCTTAAAAATGAGTTCTGGTGTGCTAGCTGCGACTTCCTCAATATCCATACCTCCCTGGGGACTTCCAACCATAACAGGACCGTTACAGGAGCGATCCATTAGAATAGCAAAGTAGGTCTCCCTGGTTATGTCCAAGGCCTCTGCAACCATCACCTTCACGTGAGGAAAATGGGAGATGTGACTGATGTATGGACTTTGGTGAGCTAATCCCTTTGACTGTGGTAAATACACTCAATGCATTTGCAAGTTACCGCATTTGAATTGTAAACACCGGAAAAACTCGGCGGAATCACTTTGAAGAAATAATGAGATCAGGGAGGCAAATTTGGGAAATCAGTTGAGGGACAGGAGTGGTTACGTTTATAGACACTACTTTATTTTCCTTCCAACTCATCACCTACTAAAATAGGAAGGACTGCCTTATCTGTCTTTAGTGTTTAGAGGGTATTCATTTAGTGCCATAAGTGGACTTCTTAAGTCATTCACTTTGCGGTTCACCTCTGTCCATATTGTTTCATTAAAACCAAACCCTCTCAATTCTACTTGTTTCTATATCTCGCCTTATTCCACAAGAATATTACCCATGCCTCTCTCATCACCTCTGCACAATCCTCTATCAGCGCTGACAGCAAATCCATGTGGCTGAAGCACAAGTGCTGTTTCCCGCTGAATGGCATTCTCTGCTCGGTAGCGCGGTGAGGTCTGGGAGTAGATTCAAGCTTCATCGGAAAGTTGACAACTAAGCTCTGGCTGTCGTATGATTGGCCAAGCTTAGACTAAAAGGACTACACTTACCCAGACCTTCCACACTTGCTGGCGATGCCTAAAAATAACGATTTTCGTGGAAACTCTCAAGAGGTCCAGTTTGTCAGAAGGCTCAAGATGAGGCCCACATCATAATAATGTGTGAAGTGCAGTACCGTCTTGCTATCGTTATCTTCGCTGGATAGCAATTTACCGTTTTCACTTTCACTCCATCTTTCGGCGTCTGCTTGGTGGTCAGATTGAAACCCAGCATCTTATTAGCCAGCTCACCGACAACTGCGGGGCTACGGGAAAGACGATAACAAAGTTGCCACACACGGAATACATTATGGAGGATTAGAGTTCAACTCATATTAAATGCGGCCGTCAAGCAATGGAGAAAACGACGAGTGACGGAAACTTCGGTATATCTCCTCTGTGCAGTACTGTCAATGAACCTCATTTTTATTTGCACGCAAGGATTGCTTCGAAAGAGCCGGATTTATGAATGAATAGAAAAGAAGAAATAAAGCTGTGATTATCACAGAAAGCCGAGTACTCAATCCATTCCGGTTTCCCTCTGCATATTCTGCGGTACAGATGCACTCTAAATTATTCAACTCTCGTTGCAAACATTAAAAATGTAATGATTTGCAATGAATCATAAAAACAACAAGGTAACGACCTCATCGCAACTAATTAAAGTGTGTAAAATCTGCAAATAAATGTATGGACGGACCAGCAAACTTTTTATTAATCGCTAATTTAGAAACAGCCAAAACAATCAAAGAAATAATCATCAAATACAAAGAACAGTGAAAAATATGCACCACACTTCAGAGTGAACCCTCATTTTAATTTAAATAAATTGAACATGCAAAAATCAAACTCTGTGACTCCGCAAAGCCTTAACAGAGGAAAACTCTCCCATGTGTCAAAACCAAATTTGTGAGTAAAAATAAAAGGTCATGGCATAAAAAAAAAAAGCAGAAGTCTTATTTTCATTTCAAATAATCCTGGCTACTGCATGTGTTTATGTCAAGCAAAGAGGCATACTCACTCCTTGGTTAGATGTACTCCGCCTTTGAGGCCGCTGTCAAACACACCTTTGCCTCTCCCACCAGCCAGAATCTGAGCTTTTAGCACAATCTCTTTGGCATCTGCAACAATAGACGGACATATATAGAACCATAATGCACTCGACGTTTCGCACCTTT
Source organism: Syngnathus floridae (assembly GCF_059516105.1). NCBI lineage: Eukaryota > Metazoa > Chordata > Actinopteri > Syngnathiformes > Syngnathidae > Syngnathus > Syngnathus floridae. The sequence goes on along the minus strand of NC_142423.1, from coordinate 11,226,421 downwards.
AAGTACCCCTTGAGCGTGCTACTCATCCCATTGAGGGAAGAAAAAAGAAAAAAAAATGCGTGGACCACTGAGTGGAACATACGATATTTACTTCAATGACACCGATGACTATACGTGCTTTGATTCAGTACACAAATCCAACACCATGCAATGTAAAAATGCACGTTTGTACATGAATAAAGCGAACATTCTCAAAAGAATGCAATTTAAGAAACCTTGACCATTCTCTCATACAAAATAACCTTAGGTGTCACATTTACCCGACAAGAGCTGAAAATTCATCGTATGTCATTCAGCTCTCTTTTCAGCATTCACCCTACAATAGCCCAATTTAAATAGCGTTGGTACTCTTGATGGTTCCAGGCAAGGTTATCGTGATCTAAGTGGACAAATTCAGCCACTGACAAGAGGCTCTCGTCAAGTTGGGGGGGGGAAAAGAAAAAAAAAAAAAAAAAAGAGTGGACAGCGAGATGGACACCTTGACCCTGGAGGCAAGAAACAAGCCCATACTATGTCAGTAAATTAAGAAGAACATGAAGACACAACTTGGGAAGTCACAGACCCCGAAAAAAAATCATTAGCGGTACCAAAGAAAATAGTCTCTGGCAAGATGGGGCGGATTAAACTAACACTGCATTAGTGAGACCCGGTATTCATAGTCTGAAAGCCTGGATACTAAAAAAGAAGGAGAAAAGGTGCACTTAGACACAAAAGGAGGCATCAGTGTTAATAACAAGTGCAAAATTAAAAAGAGTTCCAAGTAAGATGAAATAGTATCTCGCGGGCATGAGCAGCAGAGGAAGACAGCGGAAACAATTTGAGCTTTAAACCGGGGGCAGAATGAAATAGCTGCCGGATGAAGTACAAGTGAAAATCACGTGGTTGTGTCTGTTAGAGAATAATTTAAAATATTATTAAACAAACCTTCCAATGATAACAGAAAAATCTGTGCGTTAAAATGCACTATTCTAAATAATTATGGCTGTAAAGAAATCAACTGATTGTGTCTAAGGGTTGAAATTATATTTCGGAATATATTCACATTTCCCCATTTTACCGAGTAAAATTGAATTCCTAAACACTTTCCCTTGTAGCTCTCCATGCATGCCAGGCACCATGGAAACAAGTCTCAGGTTGACTTCTGCTGGCACATTAGCATCATGCTAATTCGATAGAGGAGGATGTGTGTCTAAAATAATTCCATGTCTCACCCTCCACTTGAATAGGTTAGCGTGCGTAATGAGGAGGTGGAAACACTAAGCTGCTTACAAAAATCATCTCCGAGAGAGACGGGCGCCTTTAGCCTGCAAAGCCTATTTACAGCTGTTAGGACAATTTAGAAATTCAGGGCTTTTTCAAAAGCATAGTCTTAAGAGCAAGCTCATTTCTGCTGTAACAGCAGGTTCGATGAGAGTCCCTTAAACCGTGTGTGTCCATGCGTGTGTAAGCCCTCGCATTGTCCGAGTCCTCTGTTCCACATTTTTTTTATCCTTTTCGTTTGTTTCAGACACTTTAATTATATCTCCAGCCTCCAATATCCTTTCTCCTAATCAGGTATTTGCCACAATGGACAGATGTGCAATACTATCTGTCTTGTTTTGTCACAGGTGAGTACTCGTGAGGAGGAAGAGCCGCTCTGTCCATGCAAGCACTCAGGGGAATATGTCGGTGAAGCACAGCAATCCCTTACTGCACTAAATTTATTCATATCCTATGTTACACTGAATTGTCTACAACTAGTCGCACTGCTGTTGCTTTACTATTTCATCGACAGTAAAGCAACAGCACAAAATGGAGTTTTACGCAGTCACAATTACGTCATTCTCTTGAGAAACGTCAAATGGTTCCAAAAATCGAGTAGATCAGGGGTGTCAAACTTTTTTTTCGCGGGCCGCATTGTAGTCATAGCTTCTTTCCATTATGACTGTCAACCCAAATAAATGTATGAGCACCTCATATTATATCCAGTAAAAGCTACAAAACAAACTGACAACTTGTTTTCAAATCAGACGAGTAAAAACTGGTCAAATATTTAAAAAAAAAAGATATTAAAAGTGAAGACAATTTGCAATTCTAGTAATGACACACGATTTTGACAATTTGTCTTCGCGGGCCACATAAAATGATGCGGTGGGCCGTATCTGGCCCCCGGGCCTTGAGTTTGACACCTGTGGAGTAGAGCATCAAGAAGAGGACACAACAGTCTCCATCCTACACACAAAGAAAGGCACAACAACACGCTCGCAAACGCACAAAGCTATAAGAGGGTCGCTCGTCTTATCCTTCAGCACTTCTGACAAAGGGCTGTGGTTAAGCCAACTCTACTCAGCACCACTAAATGCTACTGTCAGCACTTTTCACCAGAGACAACTGCCTTCTTTTGTGAAAGCGTAAGATGAAAGTCATTTAGAGAAAAAAAAAAGGCGCTTGAAGTGTTTTTCAGTGGGGACAGTTGGAACAACAAAAGAAGGTTTATGGACTGAGTGGAGGTCCAGGCAGCCATGCAATATACATACAGAAAAAAAATTAGAACTGCTGCTAAAACTCTATAATGGTCTCGTAACTTTTGACACAAAAGGCTAAAACTACGCCTGTTATCTCTGAGTCTCTGTAATGATCCAAATCGTAACATCCAAGGGTTAAAATAAGCTACAAAGAATAGAAATGCAAACGAAAGCCATGCCATGTGTAAAAAACTGAACATGAGAGGCTGTTAAAACAATTAATTCGGTTGAGTGCCATGATGAAGAAACAAGAAGGCACGGCCATCAAGCTGAAACAACAACAACAACAAAACTAACAGGCTGCGATGCATTAGCGACAAATTTGGAAGACATGATTAATCTTGATGAAACTTCATCTCTGATTATTCACAACAGCGCGGCCAAAGAGTCATGCAAGCTAAATGGGACGGGCTGCGATACACTTTCACTCTACATCATTGTTTTTGGCAATCATTTGGAAGTCGAGATGTCATTAAATTATTACTTTCAGATCAAATGTCTTTTCCTGTCCTGAGGCAGGATTACCCAAAAAAATGAATCCGATGATAAGTAGTATTATAAACATTTTATTTAGAAATTTCTAGGATACTATAATAGAATGCACAGAAAATAAAACGCATCTATTATAAATGTAAACGTGAATTAAACATGGTGACAATGTAGCACTTTGATTAATAACCCTACCCCACAAATGTGTGTGTTTCCACTACTCACCTAATCTCTTGGCAGCTTCCAAGGCCTCGGAGGCCGTGTCGGCTACAAAGAAGCGTTGGACGGCAACGCCGCAGTCTTGCATCAATTTTTTGCTCTGGTACTCTTGAAGATTCAGCCATCGTTTAGGACTCAGCCAATTGCGTTGAAGCTGATAAAGGAAAGCAGCCGGAATGTCAGGACGAGACCTAATGTAGTTAAAACAGTGCGAGATAAAGTTGCAAATCTACACAATCTCGAACAAGAACATTTCCGCCCTCCGCTGTGTCAGAAAAAAGCTCTATCACAGTACACGTGTCTTTATCTTACTGAGTATTGCACAGACTACATCCTCTCTCCACTCCCTGACTCCGTCTTGTCTGCTACCTCCAAACATGTCTCGTTCTCCTTTTTCCAGTAATGAGGCGTTAAGTCAGGTTGAGCGCCGGGACAGCTCTTGAGCTATTTGCACCATCAGCAGACACAGACCCTGTCAGCTCCAGCTGCCGCTATTAAAAAGAGATTGAATTTTAAATGTGATGGAGAGACAAAGGCAGGTTGGAGTTTCCCTATAGGGATGGTCTACGTGAATAGAAATAAGAATTGTAAGGTAGGTTGTGGCAAATACACAAGCGATTCTCTCTTGTGCAGTTCTTCATCAATTAAAATTCGCCACGGAATTTGACTAAACTGACGTGTGTGATTATCCACTTTTATTCAAGACTAAGGATGGACTTGTCAGCTCGGGTTACCACACTTTTCCAATCCTTGTACTGAACACGGACGTTCCGCAAGGCTATGTTCTAAGCCCCCTATTTGATTTTCTTTTAACTCATAACCACAACCTATGGTGCCTCCCCATCAGTTACACTGTTTTTTTTTCTGGGAAACATTCAATTTCAATGTAAAACCAATTGAGAGAAGGATTTTCGTGAACTCAACAGGATAAGCCGTATATAAGAAATGAACAAATAGACCGTTGAATGATAGCTGGAGAGCTCAGCACTGAACGTGCTCTTGTCAATTTGTTTTGTTACGTGTCCAAATAACAATATTACTGTAGTATAAATTATTAAATAACCCTGAATATGTACAATGGTCGTGTGGCTTGTTAACAAGGCGTGGACAGATGGTAAAATCCTTTTTATGAGCAGCAAAGCCTCTCATTATGTCACCGTTGCATCTGCGCAAAGAGCGATTGAGAGCAGCTGCACCATGACTGTGTGCCTCAGCGTTACGCGGGAAATGTGACTAATAGATCAGATACGAAGGTAATTACTAATATTTTATTCCTATTGCTGTTGAGTAATTAGACCGTCAAAACAATGTTTCAACCTATTGGTCTGCAAAGCCTGCGGGGCAACAGTTCACCGAGTCGATGTATTCGACGCATTCGTCCTATCGTTAAATTTCCCACGTTGCTAGAGAGGGAATTTTGTTTTATTTTGTATTATTTGCACTAATTAAAATATTTCTTAAAGTTATTAAATTAATAAATAATAGAATTACTAAAAAAATAAAATCACAAAATAACAAATTAATAAAAAAAATGATGAAAATTTACCGCCTATCGTTCACCCAGTAGTTCTCGAGCAAATCAAAGCAGATTGCATTCTGCCAAACTGCTTTCATCGTTAACATGTTTTCTTTTTTTTTTTTATTTATACCCTCAAGCAAACTTAATGATATCGCCACACTTTCCCAGCCTTGTGTGTAAAAACACCGTCAACAAAGGTGTCTCAATGAGACTCGGTCCTGAATATTTTAAACCGAGGGGTGGAGAGCCCCTCAACTTGAAACATCTCTTGCAGGAACTTCAAACAACGGGCAGCTTCTCCTTCTGTCTCAGCGAGAGAACACATTTCCATTTCCTCGCCGCGAGGGACAGAGTTAGCTTCGACTAGATTTGAATATTGCTTTACCAAGGTTAATAGGCCTTGCTGTAACTAGTCAGCTGCTTAGGGCTTTTCAATAATTTACATGACCATTAAGAGATATTGAAGGGTTCTAAAACTGGGAATGCGATTGTCTGTCACAAGAAGTCAAATGTGTGTGTGACATTTACAATCAGTTGCTGGCATGTAACAAACTGATGTTGACAATAATTGAACACAACTGCAGTAGTAAATTATGCTATAAGACATTTTCAGTCAAATATTTAAAAAAATGCTGCTGTACATTCTATATACAGAGCTTGCCTGCAGGGATTCTTTAAGACATTATTTTAAAGTCATTTTATTAAAGTCAAGGAGACCTTACTCGCCTTTATCAGAGGAAGACAATTTGTCAGCGAGACAGTGTCATTTTTGAGCAATAAATCTACTGACGGCAGCACTACTACGCAACTGTACACATTGTTATACATCAATATGTCCCCTGCCTGGGGCATTAGAAAGAATGACGACCCAGCCATAAATTTTCACCGGAGCATTTTTAAAGTCCCATGAAGATACTTTAGTTGTATTTGAGACATAACATGAGGTCAGTAAGGTCTGGCCCCCAAACCTTTTGCCTCTCAATTATTTTCAGCAAAAAGAAAACTAGTGTTGCCACCCAACACATATTTTATTCACAAAGCAACACTTTTGCAGTTTTACAGTGCCTAACACATTTGTTATCTTTCCTCAAACATGACGCCTTGGAACGAGACTCCATAGATGCAAGCTTATTAACGATGCTAATTACCTAAATACCTGTTGAGACACACCAGTCAGGTTTTTCATTCTTAAACCTGTCTGCTTGAGATTAGAGCAAGCCTGCCAGGATGCAAATCTACTTGATCTAAATCCAGGAGGCCATGCTCCACTGCTCATCTGTACTATTTACAGGTCGTTCGCAGACAGATGCCATTTTTCTCTATCCCCTCATGGTTTGCACGTGACTTTCGTTTTGAACAGGCAAGGACGCAGAACGGTGCATTGAAAGGTGAAGAACAGGAAGGAAAATGGTTTTGTACATTTGATTGTTATTTTTCCATATTGCATACGAGACAAAACCTATTGTATGTAATACATTGACTCATACTATTGAATAATATTGACTATATGATGCAGATTACAAAAGTGATGATTAAATAACGTACTGCAAGCGCCTGTCGCATGCACATTGAATGTTTTCGTTAACAGCATCGTGAAAAAAAAAACCCTCAAAAAACGAATCTATGGTCTGTCGTATTTTAATTCGGCCATTTAAGGTGTCGTAGCTGCTGTAGATGGTTAGAATTCATAAATAAGCTAAAGTGGCTGAGTCGACCTTTTGCAATTTTTAACGGCCGCCATTAGTGAACTACAGGTGGCCCGACACTGCCCCCTAAGGGCCACAGGCCATTGATTTACCGTTAATGTTGACCCCTAATTTACAATTCATTCCTCATAGTAAATGTACAAACTCATAATTAGCATCCATTAGTGAATCAATGTTGATTGGGAATTAAACAAATGTTTTTGGTATTGAGGAATATGCAATGTTTTTTTTATTTTAATATGGCAAAATTTTCAAATAAAGGGCGCGCCAAAAAAAATAAAAAAATACCGGTACACAGAAAGAAACATAAGCCATTAACACGAATTTAGTTAAAGAGATCAAGACGAGTTTGATGGCTTTCTATTTAGCACATTGATGTTACACATGAATGTTTTTCGGTCCTGTGCTATTTGATGTCCGTGCTCATGGAAGTGCACACAATTAAATTCCCTTTAATTTCTGCACATGTGGTTTGATAAATGAACAGGGAAAATACATGAGTTCATAATGAGAATGGGAACAAATCAATTACTTGGAATTAGTGAACCAGCAATGTGTTAATTTCATGAGCATTTGGAAAAGCCCCTGTCGGGAGCATTCTGGTAAATTAACCCTGCAGCCATTTGTCATCACCAATTAGACAATAGGGTTCAAGGTCAGTGCATGACAAATAATGAGGATGTTAACCTCAGCAGACTGGAGGTAGAAATTACGTTACTAGCCCTTTTTTTTTCCTTCAGATGGTATAGGAGGCTCCAAATTTCCATTGACCGTGCACAGAAACAAACTGTACAGAAAATAGATAAATGGCTGAATAAAAGGATGGCTGACATTCAAGCCCATATATACAGAACTCCAGTTCCCATTTTGAAAACAGAAGCAGCCCTAAGACCAAAGTACGCATCCCTGCTGCAGCATATTAGCGTGACATTTTGTGATCACACTCTTTGAATGTCAAGACTCTTGCTGCAAGTCTGCTGAAAGCAAAATTCTTTCATAGATTAGCTGTTACTTTATTCTCAGCCGAATGTGAATTGTGTGAGAGAGGTTTTACTTGGGTCCTTTCACAGAAAAAAAAAAAAAAAAACAGTACCTTTCCACTATTCCTGGAAACATTGAAGAGACGCTATAAAGTGCTATCGCATCAAAACTTTAGCTTTGTCGTCGTTTTCACCTTTGGTGGCTGACGACATTGCTTGAACCTCCTCTAATTTATTCTCCCAGAAGAAAAAGACATAAATTATGCTTAAATTGTCATGGAGGCGTTAAAGGAAAATGAGACACAAACATAAACATAAAGACCTTGACTTGATTGAAGTTTTTAAATACGTTGTGCCAGAGAGACTTCAAACAAACATCTGCCACTCTTGAAGACAAAATGATTGAGAAAAAAGTCCAATCAGAAAAAAAAATGATATCAAAAAGTAGGCCACATAGAGGCAGTGTATATGCAGTAGCGTACCACAAAGAAAAATTGAATGTGCATCGATCGGCAGATTCACACAAGGAGCAGAGCGGCTCGTTCGTGCGGCAAAAGAAAGTTAATTGAATTTCAGTTACCTATTGACAAGTTGTGTCCAAATCTATAAGTGGCTGCCAAAATGAATTTGTGGCGGCGTGCACATATTACACCCGACTGTAATGTTTTATTTTGCGTAGCCGGGGAATTAAAACGTTACAGCACGTTTGCTTGCATCCTTGTTGTGTCGGAAGTGTCAGGCTAGCTATTGCATGGCCTTGCGTGCCATTAAGTACAGCGGCAGTTAGGTAGCAGGAGCGAGTCAGGTCGTCCCTGGAGTGCCGTTGACGATAATTACTGTCGAGAGAGCGTCTCGCGAGACGAGGAGCCAGATGCCCGCCTGGCTCCGACCCGAACATATGCCGCTTTCTCATTCAGCGCATACACGTCGCACTTGGGATATTCATCTCCTGTCAAGATCTCATCAGTGTCAACATTTGACAGTTTCATATCACCAAAAATGATAATGAACAAGTGACAGAGCAATGTCATAATAAAATGTCCCAAAAAAATGGAAGTAAAATCCAAATCATGTAAAAAGATTGCAACAGTATCATTATAATCACTCGCCAGCTACTTTAAAGGTCTCTTTTTATCTTTATGGTTTAATTATTTTTTAGGTCCTTTTATTAGGTTTGAAAGAATTTGAGTTACAAGTAATTCAGCTGTTTGTTGATCTTGAATGCATGACCTTTGAACCGAGACAGTGATATGAACCAACAACAACAATGACAACAGCGCAAAGGAAAAAGGGAAAAATGCTCAAAAATATTGAATGAAGGTATTTTGACAAATATTGTGCTTAATGGGGCTAGGAGTGAATCACAACATTGTGTATTTCATTATCAATAGTTTTTGCCTATTTAAAGTAAAAACCAACATCACAACATTGTGTATTTCATTATCAATAGTTTTTGCCTATTTAAAATAAGAAACAATGAAACTGATTAAAGATAAAAACAATTACATTGAGGAAGAATACCATTCAAAATATCTAGGCAATTTTAAAGAAATGTTTTGTCGACAATGGAATGTAGCTTGATGTGCAATGCTGCTTCTCCAGAAATATTTTTGATACACTTACTTATTGATCACACAATGTAAGTAAGGAACTAATACTTTTTTGGACTCCATGCGTTCCACTTGACCAATTGTTCCAAGACGACTATCTTTATAGCTGTCTGATTTAAAAGGACATTAATTGTGTAACTTACCTGTGAAATGTGATGCATTTAAATGCATTCACAATGCATTTTAAAAGTATGTTTACAATGTATTGCAATCATTGTAGAGAACAAACTTAAAGGATGCAACAGTAACTATTTGCAATGTGCAAATCTGATAAGAACAAACGGGTTAAGTACCAAACTCAGTCAACAATTGGTCAAAGTACAACGTCTGACCTTTACACTTTTGTCTTATCTGAAACGGAGGCTGTCGTCTGCTTAAAGCTTTCAAACATTCGGTTCTGTTTTGAAAATTATGGCAAGGTCATATTTTGATTTACGGTGGGAACACATGCATTCTAAATGCTGTCAAATGTCAATACGTATGATGCACTGATGATAAACTGTCGTTTATTAATATAACCTGACATTTTTCCTCATACAACCTCGTGTAACTAGTCACGTAATGCACGATTATAACAATTAGAGGACAATAAGATGGTGATGTTATGTTATGTCAACAACTCGCTCCTACTGTCAACTTTACCTTATGCATGACTCGCGATAACGTAGAACACAATCGTGCAAGCAATCATCGAATTTGACACGATTACGCAAACCTGCATTGTGATGAGAAAAGAAGAGACTGTACCTTCAGTTTGTTAAGAAGTAGGTGCTTTGACGTGGCTGCACCGAGTCCTCTCGTTGCAGCACGGGCTGTCATGGATGCCGCCATATTGTTACGGAACTGCGAGTAGGATGACGTCACGAGCATGTGGTAGTTTCCACGTCAACCGATACGCAGGGGCGGTGCTAGGAGAAAAGCGCACTCAGCAAGGGTGGCCAAATAGGCAAATTCAAATGTAATTTTTGATCAATCGTCATTTGTGTTTAAAAAAACGTTAAATAAGTTAGGATAGATTATCAGACACTTCTGTTATGTTTTTAAGAAAAATCAGATTATACACTGTCATATAATTAAATTTATAACTTAGTTTAAACTCAAAGTCACATTCTGACATTTGATTTTTTTTTAACTTTATTTCAGAAGCCAAACCTTCCTTTGAGGCCCTAGCTGCTTAATCCTCACAAATTTTTATCCTTGACCACTTCTAAATCCTTCAACTGAAATGTGACTAACTGTCAACTACCTTTCAAGTCTGACACCTGTTTCCTTATGGAGAGGGATTTAATACAAAATGTCACAGAGGAAGATGGAAAAGATATTGAAGTGCACCGTGTCCTCTCGATGCAAAATCACAAAGTGCTGTCAGGGAGTGTTCCGGTTTCTGTGAGTTTTCTCCTGGGTAGAAATTCAAAACATCCCTCCACTTTGCTGCAAAATTCAATGAAGTGGAAGAAGGTATGGGGACATGTCAACCACACAAATGTTGTGCATTTTTTTGCCGATAGGGTAAAAACACTCTTTGGAGGGAAAGAAACGGGAACAGCAAAGTCTGATCATTTGCAGCAAAAAGCCATGCGGTGGCATATTTCAACAAATACACAGAGGGATCAGTCATGTGACATCCAAAAGACTTTCTATTCATAATACATGATATAAGTTTGAGGGGAACGACATTTTTGAATTTTTTATCCTTTCTGAGCCATCCACTTAACAAACACTATCGCTGCACTAACCACTTAACAAACACTGTCGCTTCACTTAACAAACAATTATTTGTTGACAGAGGGATCTGTGAGGTTAAACATCTGCCTCTTAGAATTAAGCTTTGTCTCTCCTCACAGCATTCCGGTACAGACAAACATTGGTTTTATGTCAAAAAGCTACTTGAGACTTGGATGTGTTTATCTCCCTGCTAATGGCCAGGCAAAGGCCTCCTTATTATTCCGGGTTCAGCCTTCTTTGCTGAGGGTGTCTCCACAAGGTTAATTAGTGAAGGGTCCCCTGAGGTTCCTCAAGCCATGTGGGATATGTTTGGGCTAGTGGAGGTGCTTCTACACAAACAAGGTTAATGGAGCCTTGGACGAGTAAGTGCCTCCTTTCTCCTGCATCCACATGTGTGACCGTGCCTGACTTATCCCTCAGCCAATATGCTGGCGGGGCCGGTTGCCTTGGGACCGTCAACTCTTGGCATTCCCTATTATGATGACATATATTTACATTCCATTATTTTAGTATTATTTCTTTTTGCAGTCCTAAAGGGCAGTATGGTAAACAGACAAATGGTATTTTCCCCCCGCAATCATATGTCAGTGTGCAGAAAATACTTTTTTTTTTCTCCCGCTGAAATAGCTAAATTATGATTGGAAAAATAAACACCGTCATTATCATCATCCATTATTGCGCTAGCTGTGCGTCAGCGTTTTGATGAGACTTGTTCTTTTCTGCTACTGTGTATCAAATTTTCTTGAGAAAGTATTACAGATAATAAAACACACACACTGTCTCCGAACCTTTGCCAAAGCTCATCTTTAAGCCATTTCTAGAGAATGATTAAGCAAGTGTGCGTGGCAAAATTCTCTTGCTCCCTCTTGCTCCTCCTCCCACCTCTGCTGTGACCTCCGTCAGGAACAAGATGATTTATCACCCCAATATCCCTTTCAGCACCTTCCCAATTGCTTTGATTCCTCTATTGACATTTCCTCCCTCTCCACCTGCATGAATTTTTCATGATTACACCGAGACTCCATAGAGGATAGTCATAAAGACACTTAAGAAAAAGTCCATATTTCACGCTGGATGTCTTGAAATGTATGCGCAACAATCATATTTGCTTTTGTTCACGTCAAGAAATACTTCTTTATTTTCAGGGATGTCTGTTGCATTGATTGCAGAGTTTTCTTGTTTGAACATGTTGAGGGCATTTTTATTTTCCAGAAAATTGTAGGACCCAAATGTAAGCTATATCTATAAATAAATCACCAACGCTTTTATTTGCAGATTTTTATATTTGCAGAATTGTAGTCTGCAAGAACTATCATGCTATCTTTAATGCATTAATGTATGTTTTTTTTTTTTTGCATGAAAATCTTCAAGTGCCAATGGTGTGTTGGCTTCTTGCTGCCTCTTCTGAGGTCACAAGAAAATACAGCAGATGCTTATATTCATGAACTTTGTAAGGGGAAAGAAGGAAAAAGCAGAGAGCAGAGGAGCGAGTAAAGTTTTAAACTATGATTCACCCCCTCTTTGAGGTGTGGGTGAGAGCAAGCTGTCACGCTTGTGAAGAATCTGGCTTCATTCATTCTTTCATTTGCACATCTGAGCACGTTCATGGCATCTGCTGGCGTGTACAGTGTGTGTGTGTGTGTGTTTGATACCAAAGCCATGAAGGAACATCAATTGTTTTCATTTGGACAATAGTGAGACTCAAAATGACTCTATAGTAGCCCACAATGGCAAGATTTTGAAAATATTGAAAAAAAATGGAAAATACGTACTGTAGATGACTGCAGGAACCTGGCAAGCATGTTGTGTGCAGCTCAAGAATAAAAAAGTGTATGTGCCATCCCCTCTTCTAATTTCTTACGAAATACATACTTTTACATGAATGTGTTGTTACAAACGATTCTAATGAGAGCTGCCACACTGTGCAAGTTATAATCTTAACAAGCTTGTCGTTTACAGCTTGTTAAAGCAATAACTTGCCGAGCATTCATTCTGATGTCACTCCTATTGAATATCATAAGACGTTCTCTCGTTCTCTCATCATTAGCAAAGGTCACAAACTTTGCAGGTGGTATGTTCTTGAGCAGTGATGTGAAGGTTGCGCACAGAACTCTACACGCCGTTTATTCCTGTTTACTCTGGCATAATCTCCAGCAGAATTCTTCTGGAGCAAGACGGGAGGATGAAAGGAAGGTCTTGATCATACATATGCATATCGTCGCGGTGACATTGTGAACCGAAGGTTTGCGGAAAAAATGATGACGGAATATGTTTGCCATCTGTTATACATTGAGAGAGATGTGCTGAATACATGATGGCGGTGACCATCCCTTCTCCTTCATTTTCTCTCCTCCTTTCCTCTTTTTCTTGCTGATTTTAATTCCTTATTCTGTCGTGGAGCATGCTGTCTAAGCTGTTGGGATCCTTGGAGCTGACTCAGCAGTTTAGTGCATTCATTCCCAATCCTGCTCATTCATCTGCTATTCTGTAACTCTGCTAAAAGAAAGCTCAAGTGATTGCTGGCTAGTTCAAGCAACACAAATGTAATGTAAACACACAAAGTTACAAAGTCGATAAGATCTTAAATCTAAATGGATTTTCCTTTGAGTGCATGTTGTAAAACGGGGCTGGTTTAGTCCATACAACTACATTTGACATCATTTGGATGGGTAAATGATTCACAAAATTAGCTGGAGAATAAATCAAGTCTAAATTGACTCAAAGATTTAACACACCACCTTCAAGTCGACCACTCTATAACGGAGCCACGACACTTGTAACTTTGTGGAGGGGGGAACCAGTTCAAATTTGCCACACTTGGTGAACCCACCTCCAGGAAGACAGAAAAAGTCACACACATTGTTCACAAAATCCGCTGGAAAATAAATAAATAAAAGTTATTTTCCATTTCCAATTTCGCGGACCACCTACCATACTGCCACGGACCACTAGAGAGACGCGGACCACAGGTTGACAAACCCTGTTGTAAAATATACTGTCTATAAAATATGTCAAATTTGTTGAGACACTAAAACAGAGACACTGGGAGAATTAAAAAGAAGATGGAATTCGCAGAGCTACGAAAGTAAAGGACACTCGATATTGGATTGACAGTGTGGTGCAAACTCCGGATTGCAGGGTTGGGAGCTCCTCGCTGTCTGTTGTTTACGGAGCACCCCTGCTGCCATTTAAGTGTGATTGAGGGCTTATTTGTGACTGCACTTCCTGTTGGGAGCTGTGGTGCTCTGACTCTTGGCGTAATGACTCCTTGCTGAGTGTAAACTGATGATAGATTGTTGGGGGAAACCACAAATTAGTCCCTCCGTCTTCTCATTCCTTGTTTTCCTCAGGGGAGAGGAGGTGCGGGAAAATGGGACAGAAACAAGTCCAACTTCATTAGAGCCATTGGAGCACCTAAAATATAAGGCGGAAACGACAAGTGTATGATGATTGTTTTCTGCGCTTGGATGAATCTCAATGATTTGAACTTGAACCTGCGGTCAACCTTTCGATCAGATAATCATACTCACAACAAGCCAAAATGACTTGATTGATTTTTTTGACTTTGTGAAATTGATTCGAAATTCTATATTCCTCTAGATCATTAGTTACAGTTATAAAATAAACACATGATGTTGATACAGATGTGAATTCTTTTATACCAGGAAGCGTCATTTTTTTGGACTCAGGACAAAATTGTTAAACGAGGGTCACTGTTCATTTTTAAAATGATCTATCTATTTCCCCCCTCCTTGTTAAAGGTCCGCAAAAGCGTGTTTCTCTTCTCATCGGCTTTGTCTTATCTTCGGCATGCTGACACCACGGCTTTCATCTCATCTCTTGCCCCGTGCCATAATCACTGCTCTTTATGATCGCTTTGCCCTTCGTGCCCTTTCAAGATGTGCCATGTAATGAGGGCTCCCGAGGACTGTCTGAGTGGCCTATTTAGCTATTCAGAAAAGATCAGCCCACACATTCGGCAGTTTCCACTTAGACTCTGTGCCAATACCTCTAAGCCGGGCACAGTGGTTGTCCTACTCACAAGGTCAAACAATGAATGGAGCCACCAAATTGTAAAGAACAAAAGGAAGTTCATGCATGGCAGGCGTTTTGGGTTCTTTGTCCGCTCAGTCCAGTGCATTGCACAACAAAGCATCCCCAGAAACAAAACAAAAAACAATTGAATACAATTTAGTGCAAAATTAATTTAGCGTCAAAGGTTATTATTGTCATTGTTCAATGAATATATTAAAGTGACTGGACACTAATAAAAAATATTGTATTTTTTGTTTACATTTGAGAATATCACAAAAACACCGTTACTGTCCAAATACCATAAAAACTGCTTTTTACTTCATTTTATTGAATTTCCCTTATAGAGCTCATTCGCCATGAATTATTCTCTGACACATTTTTAAGGTTCAACATGGTTTATGACTTGAGCATATTTCTTACTTCACTTCACTGACTAAACAAAACTAACAAGCTCTCATGTCGAGGCTTTGTGCCCAGAATAGAAACAGGCACCATTAAAGGTGCACTTAGTTAGCTTGGTCCTGCTCTTTATAATGCTTTAACTGGATACCTGTAATTTATACAGCACCACAGCAACACCATGGTGTACAGAGTGGTAGAAAAAGTCTACACACCCCTGTATGAATACCATTTGGTGAATAAAAATGAGACCAAGATAAATAAATCATTTCAAAACTTTTTCCACCATGACTGTGACTTATTCACTGTACAACTCAATCAAAAAATATTTTTGAGAGCTGAAGTAGAAATAAATAAATCTCGAAATTGTGATGTGTTTCATCACAAAAAATACTGCCTTTTTTTTTTTAGACTTTTTATTATACACACTGGATATTTTTATATGATGCTGTAAGCCTATGGATACATATAAATATGAAGCTTTGTACATATGAATATGTTACCAAACACCAGGGACAAAATGCAAAAATGGATATCACGTCCTCGCACTACACACAGACACAAAAAAAGGCTTAGTGCCGCACTGCCATCTTTCAATGATCGAGCCATTGTGCACAGATGTGATTGTGCTATATGGGACCCACATGACTACAATGGGGACCCAGCAGCCTGCACAGCAATTTCCCTGAGATTGGGTGCTAAAATTTGATTTATAATATACTCAGGTGAAAGGACTGCATTTGCAATAAATTAGAGTGATCCTTCAAGCTTTATTTTTGTTTGCTTTGTAGCAATGTTGTTATTTGAGAAGGAAGGCGCGATGTTTTTTTTTCAAAACAATGAATGCTTTGTAAAGCCACATCAATGTTTTTTTTAAAATGAAAAGTACAAGCTCGGAGGCAATTTGAGTCACGTTAATTATTAATATATTTGACATTGTTAAGTTTCCACCCACAGGAATGCAACAACAATGTTAACTGTAACTGCTTCCATTAATTATTTCTAGACTGTGCATGGTGAGGTTACCACAATAGTTTTTTCGAGTAATATACGAGATGGATTCTCACAGACAGACGGATCACTCACAAGACAACAAGGAAACTGAAAATGAGAGTTTATGGCTCTCTCTCTGGCATCCCTCTCCAGCGAGATTTAGGATGAAGGACTTGTCTGAGTGTACATTGGACTATTGTGACTTTTGAATTGTGATTCACCTCACAATATTCACTCCAGCCTGCTGTCCTGTTACTTCCAAGTGCAGCACTCACAGTCAGCTTCGGTCACACTTGGCTCCCTTTCTTGTCAGGGAGCCTCAAGTCATACCGGTCTTGAGGATTTGAAGTTTATGAAGTGAGTGAGGCGATGTGTCTCCATTCAACTAACCTGATTACAGACTATCTATTTGCCCGTGTGAGTGCACAGTGTAATCTGAAATAACACCTGGGCTGCAAGGTGATGCAAAATAGAAGGTTTGCCAAAGTACTTGGCAAAGCCCCAAACTGAATTAAGGTGGACAATTCTTCTCTGTCATGACCTTGAGGAGAGGCGCACGCTGGTTACCGCTCCCCGGGAAACCGAGTGAAGACCGTCTTTTCTTGCCGCCTCTCGAAGAAATAGTGGAATATGTTAATCCTTCTGGGACTGGGAAGAGCAAAGCCAGTTTGCAAAGGTGCCAAACAACGGTGTTTGGGGGAGAAAGGGAGCATGAACGACACACACACACATGCACACACAAGTGAAGGAAATTGGTTCAGCCTGGACAGAGGAGAGCAGTCATAGGAGAAAGAGACGTAGGGTGAAAGACAGAAAGGTGACAGGAGTGTGCAGGAACAGGCAGACGGGCGGAGCCAACAGAGGAAAAAGCCAGCGATGGAGAGCCAGCACGCCCAGATGGAAAGACAAGGGCACATGCAGCCGAAAGCCTTCAGAATTTGTCAGTGTGACACAAAAAACGGGGTGACATCTATTCGTTTCGGCAACGGCGGTTCAAGGTACACGATACGGACGTGCAAATGAACAATGGTACTTTACGCAACCAATTAAGGCGCGACTACAGCATTTGAGTCATAAAATCATTTGATTACAACAGAATCACATCCACATGTCATCGGTGGCAGATGGCTGGAGATGGCTCTTCAGGGCTTTGCTGGAAATGCAAATGTAAGCTTGATAGCTACATTAACCGATGGCTAATGTTCAAATAATGGGGCTAACTAGCGGTGTTATGAATGAAATACAGAGCCGGCTTAGTCGTTTATTGTGTAATTAATGTAAGCCTCGGGATATTCTTTGCATCAATTTTCATCCGTGGAGGGATCCGGGCGACTTCTCTTCAATCACAAGTAAGTGAGCAAGGCCTTCTAGGAAATCAGTAAATGTATGTGCAAGAACATGCATAGACAGAGCCGAGTGAGGTGTGACGCCGCGCACAAAAGGCTGATGAATGCAA
Source organism: Syngnathus floridae (assembly GCF_059516105.1). Classification (NCBI taxonomy): domain Eukaryota; kingdom Metazoa; phylum Chordata; class Actinopteri; order Syngnathiformes; family Syngnathidae; genus Syngnathus; species Syngnathus floridae. The sequence goes on along the minus strand of NC_142423.1, from coordinate 11,208,786 downwards.
ATCCTTTGCTCCAGTCATTTCCGTCAGCTCGCACTGTCGCCATCTATTGAGTGGGTAGAGTGAGAGGCGTCTGGGCTGCGGCGGCAGCTGTGGGACCAGCTGCTTTTCATCCCAGCTAGGGCCTGTGCCATACGATCTCGCTCCGTCGCGCTGCCGCCTCATCTCCACCTAAACTGATCAGCATGCATATTGATGCATTCTGTCCGCCTGCCAGGAAGAGAGTTGAAAAGTCTATAATCTATGACTGCCATGAGGACTTTAAGGAGCTGAGTTGTTAGCTCCCATTTCATATAAACGCTCTCACCTCCGCCGCTTCCCCACAGTCGTAATGCTGGAGCTGTCAGTGGGCCGAGAGTTACGACCTCGGCACGGGGAGGGCATTTTGTCATAGAGATGAAAAGTGGATAAAAAGAATGTGGGCAGTGGAAGACTATAAACTTGCTTTATTGCATTGCGGTGCGCTGCTTTCACAGAGCACATGCTGTTAATTAAGGGGAGCATAGCAGAGCCGGTACTCCCGATAGATAGATGGATAGATGATGAACGGACAAATGGATGGATGGATGGATGGATGGATGGATGGATGGATGGATGGATGGATGGATGGATGGATAGAGGGATGGATGGATGGATGGATGGATGGATGGATGGATGGATGGATGGATGGATGGATGGATGGATGGATGGATGGATGGATGGATGGATGGATGGATGGATGGATGGATGGTAGGTAGGTAGGTAGGTAGGTAGGTAGGTAGGGAGGGAGGGAGGGAGGAAGGAAGGGAGACAGACACAGACAGACAGACAGGTAGGTAGGAAGGTAGTTAGGTGGTAGGTAGGTAGATAGATAGATAGATAGATAGATAGACAGACAGACAGACAGACAGACAGACAGACAGACAGACACAGATAGATAGATAGATAGATAGATAGATAGATAGATAGATAGATAGATAGATAGATAGATAGATAGATAGATAGATAGATAGATAGATAGATAGATAGATAGATAGATAGATAGATAGATAGATAGATAGATGCTATTTTTCATGGCAAATTATTTCATTGCGCTGCTTGCTTAACTAGCTCCCCATGTCCTTATTTTGTCTGTTGTGACTAATGTTGCTCTCCTGCATCTTCTTTCCTCCACCCTTCTTCCTTCCCATATGTCTCATCACCCACTCATGCACCCCGCCTCCTCTGCACCCATGAACCTGCCCGCATTGTGCCGATGCTTTGCGGGCCTGCCCACTCACTCATCTGGCTGTCTGCCTTCCATCTCCTTCAGCCATCCTTCCATTTCGTAGTCGCTGCGAACAATGAAACTTCTTTTTCCTGGGGCGCCAATGCCGAGATTGGATTTCATTCCTCAAATGAAATACCACAAAGAAAAATGTTTTGTAAACTGGAAGTAAAAGGCGTTGATGTTTGCGTTTGACAATAAAATGAGGGAGTCATTGTGGCTTTTCAAAATGGATAGAAAGAAAGAGAAAAACCAATATGAAGACCTTTTATCCCAAACAATAAAAAAATACGATATACAAACATAGTAGAGAGGTATCTTTGGCAATTCCTGGTTCAGAATTTTTAGGGGTGCTGAGATTACAGTAAAAAAAACATTTCAAGATCTCTTTAATTGATAGGCCTATGTCACGGCCCTCCCCTGCCTGTTGTGGGGTGGGGCCACCTGAGTGGTGGCACCTGAGCTGTCAAATGGTTTGTGCTGTCCTCATTTATTCTCTCTGCTCTCTCCCCTACCAGGTAACATTTTTTTTTTCTATAGTTCATCTTTCGTTCCAGTTATCTTTGATTTACACGTCATTCATGCACTGCATACGCCACTGATTCTTACTCACACTTGTATTTATTTTGGTATTGAATTATCATTAGTATTGTTTATAAAAAAAAAATCCTGAATCCTTTGAGTTATCTGCCCACAGCTAGCTGTTGTGACTGGTTACATGAACAAAAGAAATTCCCAAAAAACAATCTTCAATGATTCATCACAAAAAAAAATCAATCCACTTCACAAGGTCCTTTGTGAAAAGTACATTACTGGTTTTCCAAACCGGAATGGCCGTCCCGCTCTGCTGTGTCAATCCTTGATGGTGGCCGATGTATAATACATGCAACAGCACAATGGGAAGACGAGCCCTCTGCCCATCAATGTTTTATTTATTTTTCAACATTTGATTTCCTTTCTGACCTGGGATCAATTTGTGCCACGCTCCTTTCAAGTCACAGACCTAAAACAGCAAAGATAAATGAGCTGGGTTTCAATGTCGGAAGCTCATGTTACGCTCCAAAACCTTTTCAACAATTACAGTCGGCCATTGATTGGATGCATGGGAGTCCGGCGGCAGAGACAGAGGCTTTAAAAGTGCCGGGGGTTCCTTTGCAGAAAGCTCGATTCCTAGAGGCGAAAATCTTTGAAACTAATCCTAAAACTGGATATTTTTCACTTTTTCTCTCTCTCTCGCCCCCCCCCGACACGCACACACAAGGAAAGGCAAAAATGAGATGCAGTCCAAGCCAGAGCAAATTAAGGATCTCAGAAAAGAGATGCAAGTCTGGATGGCACAAGTTTCTGTAAGAATTTCATGGTTCCCAGCTGCCGCATATGCGAAAGAGGTTGACAGATTTGGGTCTGATCTTGCCTCATCTTTGGGCGGGATTGTTTACCTCTGTCATATCCTCGGGTCCAGACTTGTTTATGATAGCCTTGAACATTTTTAAAACAAAAAGCGTATTTTTTATTCCTGCGCTCCATTTGCGTACCTTTTTATCTAATGGCTTCATGACTGTACTCCTGAGCAACTGCCTTACCTTATTTTCCATCATTCAGTGATGCTTTTAGTGAGGCGGTTCTGGAGCTAATGAATAGATGGACAAGTCTTCTATTTAGCCTGATTCTATTAGAATGTATTTCAGTAAAGCTTTTACCGGTCTAGTTGTCCAGCTCCATCTTCTACCTGGAGTAACCTGGACAGTCGACCTTTCAGTACCACAACCTGCACAAGTAAGATTTGTCGAAAGAAGCAGAAAACAAAAATATTTAAAATATAATATAACATTTTAAACAATATTAATATAATATTTTATATAATATTTATATTTAATGATGTTGACAAGAAAATGAACCCACTCATGGATAAAATTAATATTGACCAAGAATTGCCACTGAATTATTGCACAGTTAGATTGATGTTGATAAAACAATAGTCGTAATGAGGCTTCTATACTTGGGTATCTTAAATTATTTTTATTAATACCTTTTTATTGGGCAATAATTTGTTACAAGGACGAGAGGGTCAGTTAAGTGGTCAGCATTAATGGGCTTTGACTTAGGTGTGGAATAAAAAGAAAAGTCCAAATATTGTCGGCGTGTTTTGATGATGGTCTATCCCAGTTGGGCCCTGACGGAATCAGCTTCACAAGTTATTATTGAAGTGAACAGGCATAAACGAGATTCATACTTTTCTCATTTGGCATTAGTAGAATTAGAACAACTTTACAGCCCTGATTATTGCGCAGGATATATTCCACATGGCATCACATCACTTGAAATAAATGTGCATATACATAAAGCGCCTTCAGGGTGAAATTAGTCATGTTAATAACATCTTTATTATTCCATCCGTGCGAGTGAGACGGTTTCACAAACCAAGGCGGGAATGCGGGACATTCATTTTTAATAAACTCACGTCCAGATCAGACATGGAAAATGGCCAAACATCTTAGCTTATACTCTGCAGATGAAATGAACAAATATAAATATTGGGCATCCTGGTGTTTTATTCTGTGTAATGAATCACTTAAATTTTTTAGGCTACACAGATCTTGACAAAAATGTGTATGACAGATTAGAAAAAAGACGCCGCATGAGTTTTCCTTGCATAAACCTTGAAAATCTGAAGTCACTGATGGCTCCATCATAACATAATTTGTTACTTGCATGAATCATCACATTAAAGCCGTTAAGATATTCTCCACTGCGAAAAAAACAACCATAAACACTTTAATTGACACTTTAACTCAAGACTTATTGTTAGCAATTACTTTGGAGGCACATATGTGGAATCGTAAGACACAACTGCCTCCAGCAGGTAAATAAGTGATCTCGTGTGAAGCACTTTGGAGCAGCCGAAAAAGCCAGCTGGCTTTTAAGGTTTTGTCAGCATGACTGCACGTGTAGCCTTCTAAACAAAGGCTCACTTGCTTTGCCCCCTGGCTACACCTGCCAGGATACCTTTTTGTCATGGCGGCATTGAAATATACATCAGAGAGGATTGACAATGGATGACACAAAGCGAGGTGACAAGTTAGAGGCAGGCTGGCTTGACTGTCTGGAGCATGTGGCTGTGTACGAAATATTTCCAAAAGGCACATTTATTTATTTATTTATTAATTAGATTATTTATCAAATTATTTATCTGATTATTTATTTATCTATTTATTATAGGATGGTACATGGGGTTAGTTCATCTGTCTCACAGTACTGCGTTTGGTGGTTTGATTCCAGGCTGCACAAGATTTACAATTTGTTCCTCAAGAAAAAAATTACAGGCCTATTCGACTATACATTAAAAAGAGCAATGTGGGCAAAAGCATAAAAATGAACTGTAGGCAATAAAAAAAATAACAAGTATATAAAAGCAGGCCATGTAAAATATGAAGTGTGAGCTAAGTGCTTGTTTGAATATTTTATTAACAAAAAAAAAACACAGCAATAACTAAATTCTGTAAAATGTCATTGTAAAAAAACCAAACAAACAAACAAATATGATATTTAGCAGAAGACCTGAAGCGCCAAATGTTAATGTAAAGGACACAACAAGGTCGATGTCATTATTATCCACTGCTGGTTTCAAATCATTCAGGGAAAACAAATCCAAGTGACGAACAACAGCATCTTGTAAATATATTCATGTATGTTAGTTACAGGAAAAACATTCCTGGCGGCCATTGATCGTAAGTCTCAGAGCCCGGGGCCAGAAATGCCTTTATTGTATTTCACCTAAACGGTCCTTTCATCTTCCAAACGCTATTGACAGCAAAGACGCAGACAGAAAGGCAGCGGGGAGGAAAAAAAAAAAAAGCACACCACTCACAGCTAATTGTTTTTCTTACTGCACCGATATGTATAGATGGGCTTCATGTTTACACGCCATCTTCAGCCTGACAAAGACAAGAAATGTTGGGATTTCACACTGTGTGTATGTTCCATTCATGTTGTCTCATTTTAAAATGCTATCAGAGGTCACATGAATAAAATTGCCCTTTGCACATAAGATCATGTGAGCTTTTAAAGTGGCCTGACCTTTCGACAAACGGTACAAAATTGATAGGATGATAAAGGCACAGGGCTTCTGTGACTAAAAACAAAAAAAATTGCTTCCTTTCACTAAAGTTGAACTCAAACTGAACATATATAAATAAAATAAACCCTGGTAGCTCTTGTGTGGTATAAATTGACCAGGAGAAATACAAAATACATTTTCACCAAAACTATAGTTAGTTTTCATTGATTTGTTGAGCATAAGATTTCTTTTCTATGTTTTTTTGTTTTTATTTAATTTAATGCAAAAAATATTTTCAACTTGAGCTTATTTTGTTAGTTTTTATCACACAGGAATCCCCGAACTGAGATTCATAGCCCCAAAAAAAAAAAAGTGCCATGGTTACATCATAACAAGCGCTCCATGCTCCTACTAGCAAGGTTACCGTGGCCCACGTTGTCCACAATGAAGTTCATTTGCATGTCTGAGTCCAATAAGAGAAGCAATGAGTGTCTTATAGAAACCCAGAGCTAACACATCCGAATATATCCTGGCAATGTGTTAGCAAATCCGCAGGACCTATTTACGTCACTGAGCATCAGCGCATCCCTCTTTGGGACAAACTGCTGCTTTGACTCCTCCGCACACTTTCCAGACTCGGTGGTTGGACGGAGACTCACAGACATCCACTGAGGCTACTTTGTGGCGTTTGCTTCTGTTCAACCTAGTGTAGATGGCAGTTGCTTTCCGGGAAGCGCTCAGTAGAAGCAGATGCTGGGCCGTGTTTCCCAACGCTAACTGCTTCTGGCATCTCGGGGACTTGGCTTGGCTCGGCTCCTCCCATCCTGGCGCCTCCAAAGAGGAAGCAGGTGATCAAAATGGAAATCCAAGAGACTGAGTTTAGGGAATATTTTATCTTTCAGCTCATGACGTTGAGTTTTTCCTCGGACTTGCCGCCATCCAAGTTTTGGGCTTTTCCCTCTGTTTTTGAAAACAATTCAAGAACATTGGTTGTATTTAGAATTCATGTTTCACCATTGTGGATAAAAATAGTATGGCTTTGATTAAAAAACAAAAAACTTTTGTAGATTGTGCAGATGTACGTAATATTTATTCACACATCTACCTGCCTACCAGCTGTTTTTGAATTCAAGCTTGTTATTTTTTGCTAAAGGGCGCATATCAAAATCTTTACCTCTTTGATTAATGCAGCCCGAACACTTTGGAGAACAAAGCGACCGGCGACTGCTTGCTGCCTCAGTACAATGAATTCACCCTCTGCGTTTGAAAAGGTCATTAATGACGGGCTCGGACCCCTCCGGTTGGAACGCCGATATCACTTCAGAGGGTAAAGCGGCCTAAAATGATTCCCGCGGTGCCTTTCTGTCAAACCCCGGAGTCCGTCACTTTGAGAACAATAGCAAACAAAGTGAATCACGTCAGCGCTCATTTATTTTGATATTAAAGACCTGATGCCTGTGAGCGCTAAAGAGCAGGGGAAAAGGTTAAATTATATGCAAAGTGAGTTGAAAATGCGCTACACTTTGTTGCTTTTAGAAAGCTGGAGCCGTGTTTACCTCGTGTTAAATGAATTTGGGGGGGGACTAAAAGAGCAGTGAGAGCCAAATACAATCTAAGCAGTTGTCTAATTCTCATCATTTACTGAAGTCATCTCTGCTTATACCGTAAAATGTTATAAAAGTCTAAATGGTTTGATGGCTTTATTGAATTCTTCGGATGATCTACACGTTCATTTCCATCGGCATCAGCGTTGTCGTAAATGTTGGTCACAGTTGTGGATCCTCTTGGTGCTTATGGCGACTCCGCTTGTGATTTAAGAGAGACGTCGCAGCGGGAGCGGGGCTTCATGCATTCGGGGTTTTATTTGTATTCGGATGTGCTTTATATGTGCCGGTTTTATTCATAAATATGTCAAGAACTCATTGGTGGCATGGTATAATCATTTTTAAAAAAGAAAAGGTGAGAGTGATTTATGTTGGAGCAGCTTGAAGAGGTGGAGGGCCGGGAAAAGGCTAAGTGTAGCAAATCCAGCGAAGAATGAGACAAGACAGCTGGAGGGCTGAGCCAAAGTATGGGGGGGAAATCCGCATTTCAATTAGATGAAAGCAATTGTTTTTATCTTGAGTGCAGGTTAATGAAGCTAATTAGTCTTTGCAGCACCAACCCTCCGGCATGTCAGCTAATCGCTAGAAGCTTTAGATAGTGCCACTCAATTTTAGCTTACCGGAGTGTAGTTAGAAAACAAACACGGGCTTATCTGTCCGTTTGGGGGTTCTATCAACAGTGGGATGTCTTTTGACCTACCTAACGCCAAAGAACAACAAGCTTCGACATCCTTTGGAGCATCGTATTGATCAATTCACTATGCGAGATATCTATTTTTTGTATAGTTGCACATTAAAATTGAGGAAACTGAAAATTGTTAGAAGATTTAAAAAATGAAAGTAAATCAACAAAACAAAATGGGAAAGCATTCACATTACAGAATACATACAAACAAAATACTGCAGTACAATCGTACTGCGTCTGGTAACTCTTTCGTGGCCTGAGTTTCTGACACAAAAATTCAAAATGATGTGCTAAATTTACAGAATTTTGTTTCCCCAACTATGAATGCTCAAAATAAATTCATTTGAATCTAGAAAACTGCTGGAGTTTTTGTCAGGCGTCTCCAACCCTTTGAATACCATTGTAGAAAGAACGGCTGCTGTCCATGGTGCTGAACTCGTTGCAGGCCATTTCCTTCATTTGCAAAGGTGGGGCGGTTGAAAGACTCACTTTTATTTATTTTCCACAACATCTCACATGTTGATTTAAACGCTTCTGATTACCTAGACTGAAAATCCATGAATAATAATAATAAAAAAAGTCACCAGCATACCTGCATTGCTTTCCATCCACTTAAATAAACCTGAAAGCTCATTAATAATTTCAACGATTTTACTTTAGCTATGACATTTGTAGGCTGCAGACATCATTAATGGTGGATGGAACGCAAATGTGGCTTGTTTTCCTCGGACGGCAAAACTGCAATGTGACCGTCATCACCAAAGCCTCATCAAACTATTGTTAACGTGAGCTCTCTCGTAGCAAGAGACATTTGGGATCCTTAATTAAGTCTTCAGTGTCAGGAGGGCAACGTCCATGTTATGCCTCTGACATTTGAGCGGAAATGATAGAGGAAAGCAAAAGTGCAAAAATTCTATTAAATTCCATTAAGCGCACAGTGTGCAGGGTGAGCAGAAGAGAATATGGGGCACCCCGGGGAGTCTTGAAGTAGTATTTCGTTGGCCTATAACATCCTCTCAGTGGGAAATTGAATCAGTTCCACTCCTGACTCAGTACTGTCCGATTTTAGCATAATATAATAAATTATAATAGAATGGAACATAATATAATATAAGGCAAATTATTCTATGCTTCATTGGCCCAAAGCTACCGACCAGAACGATGTTGCAAGCTAAGCTACAAAATGACAAATAGAACGAGACGTTGAATAACGAGAGTAATCTGAATGACAAACTCAGCTGGCAGTTGTCTTAACTGTGCCAAATATTTCCTAAATTTTCGCTAAACATTTTGAAATGTGATCACAATATTGGATGATAATTATAGATAAAAATATGAACGCATTTTTTGTTTTTCCATTCCATTTTTACTTCTGATTCTAACCAGTGGAAAAAGATTGCTGGCTAGATACAGAGACAAGGAGGGTAGTTTTCAACAGTGTTGATACATGTTGGCATGTTAAAATGAAAACAAATAAACTCAGCAGGCATCCAAATCCATCTTTCTATTTTGATTTTACATAGAAAAGATCCGCTTTGACTTACAATAAAACGGCTTGGCTGCTCAGTGCCCTAAATTTTCCAGGACCTGGACAGGTTTGCCGCTACATTTCCTGTGTGAAATATGAAGGCAATAAGACACCATAAAAACGGCGGCAGTTCTTTTTGATCCGAGCGAGCTCTTTGTAGTGCGGCATTATCGTTTGAGTGGCGTGAGTCATTTTTTATTGACTCATTGCAGATTTGGAGGAAATGATAAATTGATCTTATGGCTTCATGGATGTAAGTGCACAGGTTGTTTGTTCTCTTGTGTGCATGCAGGACATCCTTCTTCTGTTAGCTCTTCTCCTCTTGATATGCAGATTCCTCCTCTTACTGAAGATGCAACATATACTTGAGACATCTCACTCTCCAAGTCCAGGGTCACCTCTGTTGTGCCAGCTGACAGTGAAATAAATCTGCAAACTTCTTAACAAGAGGATTTTTAAATAATTTTTGCGGGGCACAGATGTGTTTTGGTGAGACACCTGATTTCGACAGATGAATTGCACGGAATAACAAACTATTAAAATGGAGGCTTTGAGACTTTGCCTCAGCATGAAAGGCACCGAGGTGCTAATTTGACGAATGAACGTGTCAATATTGCACAGCAACAGACTTTTTGTAGCTAGCATAGTAGGAAGGAAAATGAATTGATTTGGAAGTGACCTTTGATGACACTACATTATCAATAATCTGTTAATTATTCAGACCTCATGTTGAGTAAATATCGTATTATTCCTCCAGCATCATCCGTGATGCGACCTTGCCCACAGGCGTTGATTACATATTCAGAAAAGCTATTCAACAGGTAAACACTTGGAAGCGAGATGCAATGAACCGTATTTTTCCGACAATAAGGCAAATTTAAAATCTTTTCATTTTCTTCAAAAAATGACTGAGCCTCATAATCAAGTGTGCCTTATATGTGGATGGGTTGTTTCTCTTAATGGAATAGGAATAAGATGAGGAATAAACTTAAAACCTCAGCAGTAAAAAAATGTTATGCTGAGTTTAAACATTCCCCACTTTCAACATTGCGCAGTCACCTAAAAACATTTGAAGCAGCGCTTTCGATATCTCATAAATGTTTTAAAATCCAGCAATATTTATCCTCATCTGCTTTTATGGCAAATCTATATTAGAGCCATTAGGCGTACATTAGCGAGTGAAGTATATTTGACCTAATCCCGGTCCTCATCCAGAAGTCAATGGGCTGCATTAAGCCGACCTAAATAAAATCTATGGGCCTGGCGATATTTTTGCACAAGTCACTTGAGTACTACTTTGGAGACGCGCTCGTTCCACCTCCAGCTAATTGGCACATTTATAACTTGAACATGATCCCTCTGTGACTCTTGACTCTCAGGGACCGAAACAGAAAACAACATTAGGATCAAATGTTATCAGACTAACGCAAACTAACACTCTAATCATTTTTGAGAGAATTTGATATTTTTATTGAAATGTCACCCACTTTGCTTTGCAACAATGGATGCAAAAACAGGTTCCAACCTGTTTGCTCATGTAAACAGATCTGGATCTATTAATTTTCTGCTTAGCAGCCAAAACTGTTGCTCAAAACACACACATCCAATACAAAGTGATGAGGCGACAAGCAACACCTGGATGAGACACAAAGGCTCCGCCTCCTTTTTCATCAAGTAAATCTCTAAAACTGCTTTGGCACTTTTGCTGAAGTGAATGAAGACATGGGGATTTTTTACCAGCACTCCTTGGCCACTGTGTTTATCTCTCCACCAGGTAAGTGATATCACATGTTTGAAAATGTGCAAACAGGATCCGCCGTGATCCAGCTTACAAATGTTTGGCCGGTGTGGACAGGTTTTGGTGGTCTTTCTCTCCCTGTCGTTTTTCCCTCAAAAAAATTTGCCCCAGCATGAATATTAATGGAGATGGGTGACGAGCACAGACAGGGTGGCAGTGAATGGCTTTTTCTGCTCGGCCCTTCGACGGCAGAGCTCCCCTAATGGGTTCAGCATGACTCATGTCCCTTGTGAAGAGGATGTAAATTGTCAATCATGCCCCCCCTTGCTCTTTTTCAGCCAATTTCAGCTCTTGCACAATTCAACTTGCTCATACTTTCAATTTTTCTTATCTAACATATTTCTATCAGCCCTGCAATTTCTTTTGAGGGTTTGAAATGGGCGTGCTCATGTTTACACATGATGCACGTCTTGCTCCTTTTTATCAATTTTTAAAGGAGATAGCAGTTTACTTCTGTAATTTAATCTGTTTTTTGGGAGTTATCAGAAATATATTGTCATAATATATTCTGACTTTCATTTATTTGATTGCTTCATATTGCAATTATATCGCAAATACTTAATGAAACAGGATTGGAAACATTTTATCATGAGTGAATTAATTTGCATTTGCAAATCATACCACCTAACACAACAGGAGTGGTTTGCTCGGCTTTCATGCAACCACATGAAATCTGGTTTAAAAAAAACAACACTGCTTAGATTCAAGCTGTATAAAGATAGCTTTTTGATGGGGTCATTACAAAACTCACCATGGTGCTTTAAAAAAAAAAAAAAAAAAAAAAAAAAGAGCAAGCTCAACACAAAAAGGATATACAACCAAATATGAAACTCATATAATGGGCTGGAAATGGTTAGTTGCCATGGATACTAAGGTGATTCAAACACTTTTGCAGATCTGATTTACTCCCCTGACATTTGAATTATTGTCTAGAACACAGACTGTACCTAAAAGCTCGTTTGAAAACGTACTGTAATAAGTCTTTCATTAAAAAAAAACAAATTTGTCATCATTTATTTCATTAATGATCAATGGAGTGTTTCTCCCCACCAAAGAGAACGTAACATTCCTAGGAAACAATTAGTCGTGCTCAAGCGTGGTGTTATTTTGATACTCCTGAAATAATTTATTTTAAAGGGCAACAAGCCTTCCCTGGGTGCGAGTATCATTGTTGGAGTAGGTGATGATGTATGGGAGTCCAGTCAGGAGAACGCCGCCGTGGGGAAAGGAGAGGTCACAGTAAATAAGCGCTGCTCGTCAAGAGGAACGGGTGGGGGGTCTTTGCCATTACGCCACTTCATGTTCATTTTTGACTGCTATTCACCTGTGCACTATCTCATCGTCTTTATGACCGTTTCCTTTTCTCTCTTGCCTTTTCAATTCCATTTCTTTCATTCTCGCGTGCCTGGCGGGTGATGGCTGGAAGCAAAGTAGAATTGGACGCCTTCCTGGCAGAGCTGGAATTTTGTTTTGAGGGAGTGAATCGCTTGCTCATTGCCAATAAAGTCAACCTGCCACATCCTGATATGACCTTAGTGAAATGGCTGATGCAAAAGGTCACTCAGGTTTCTCCATCTCAATGGGGGTTGCTTGCAGGGGTCAGTAGAGGAAACTGTCATCCAAATCTTCGTCCTGATTCATTATCCCATCCCATCCCAGCACGGTAGTCAAAATCATCTCTCCTACTCCTCCTAGCTTTTTCTGCTTTTCTTTGAGTGATGGAACGGCTTCTCGAGCCACTGTGGAAAGCAGCAAGCCAGGTCAAAGGTGAGGGAACAGAATAATCCCTTTTATGAAACGGTCCTCCCCTGCTGAAATTTAAGCAGACGTGAGGAAGGTCAGCATGTATTGGCTCTGCTTTGCTCTGCTCTGTCTCTCAACAGCCTCAGCCCAAGATTGTAATGCTTTATTCACTCACTCGCGAGAAGCACGCAGTTGCGTTATCTTCCGGGAATTGTCCGTCTAGCGAGGGGGGTGAGAGAAAAGGCAGATTAAAGTCTGAACGTGGATGCTTGTCAGCATGCCGGACTTATCTGTTTTCATCATGTGCACAATAATGTCATGTGTTCTTGCTTATATTCTGAAAGTAGATGTGGAGGAGTCCAACGTGGCTCAAGTTTGTGACTCACATGTTAGTCATCAGTCATACTCAGTCATTCACTCCTCAGCCTCAGCTCAGGGATGGATAAAGCCTGTACTGCTGCAAGAACACAAGAAATCCAGGCTTAGGACCAAGTGGAAGTACATCTGCCTGATATGTTGGGAGGATATTAAAAAATATGGAAGCGTTGCAGAAATGCAAACAAATTCCAGGTAGATTTATTAAAAAATTGGATTAGTTTGCATGTTTAGATTTCTTTCTATGAAAGTCGATTTGAGACGATTGCCTGCACACATCATAATGCCGGTGGAATATTTTTCTTGGTAGGACTCACTTCTTTTCTGGCCTATGTTTAGATGAAATATTTTCTGAGGTATCTGTCTTTTGAAATTAATTATAATTGACCGTTCCTGTACTGTATGATGTGAAAGTTTGTCATTCTCATGGAGCCTGCAGGGAAATGGGAATTTTTTTTACCCCCTGATTTGTGAAGTGGGATCTTGGTGTAATTTTTCTCTTTTGGCTTTCAACTCAGCTCCAATCGCTCGCAACGGGACTGTTGCTCTCAGCAAGCGGCCTGTCTCATCATTTGAAAACTATTGAGAAAAACATTTTCACAGGTGGTTTCTTCGGGCAGGGTGCCAAAACCCTTCCACCCTCTGATCCAATTAGAATAATAAGAAAAATATTTTTATCGGTCTCGCAGTTTTGTCGTGAAGTCGGCTTGTAATTTTCTCTTCTTTCTCAACCAGCAAGACAAACAACCCTGCTGAGATCAAAATTACTGACCTTCTTCAAACACAAACTCCCCACATTTGGATTATTTATTATTTCCATTCATTAGCCATTTCCTCCTCTTCACCATCCCGCAGTGAAGACAGTTCCACTGCTTGCGTCTTCAAAAATAATTTACTTTTCTTGTCTAATATTTTAGCAATGCTCTATTCCCCTCTGTCTCCTATTTAAGTGTTTTATAACATTATTGGTGAAAACAGACAGATAACAACCAAGAGAAGAAAAGCTTTGTAACAAATGTGAGTGGCCACACCATTCGAAAGAGAACAGCTTTGTCTTTCGGGCTTAATTAGTGTTTTGTGTTGTCCGGCGAGTCAGGTACAGACGGCCGTTGGCTCGACTGGAGAAGAGCACGAAATCCAGAAAATGGCTAATAAACAAAACAACAGGGGTGGCCAGGGTCCAAACAGAGTTGGCCGATGATCGGTCATCGGTGGTTAAGCAGTGGCACAGTCTGAGGCGACAGCTGTTTGGAAATGATGAATGCCCCCGAGGAAGGAAAGTGGGAAGAGGGGGACGGCAATTTGTGGAGTGACTGTTCTCGTCCATTCTCCTGACACATGGTGCTTTTTAGCCTGGTGCTGAATAAAACAGAACAAATCAAAAGCATGAGCACAAAAAAAACTTGTGGAAATCATATTTCCCTGGTTTATTGCTTTGATCCAAGTTCTGCTGTTCTGCTATGAGGCCACTAGCTAAATAATCCGGTAGCTAAATTGACATTAACTATGAATTCCAGTAAATGTAAATGCACTCCTTTGTGAGCTTTGCATCATTTACATGGCTCTAAAGACACTTATGCATGTCACGTGCTCGCTCCACCAACGGAGCTCAGATGAAAATTGTGCCATCTTCTACATTGTCTATCAGAAGCAATATTTTCAGTCTTCAGCAAAAATAACTGACCTCAATGTTTTCTTACAATATTTTTTGGAGGAAAGTACGACGAGATGCAAAAATCATAGCAAGGGTGTCAACCTGCGCCTGCGTCTCATTTGCATGTCCTCCACATCTCTAACAGGCAACATGTTAATGGACCACTCCTCTGTATGCAGGAGAAATATATTATGGGAAGGCAAGGCTCGCCTCTCACAATGTTCACCACTCACACAGCAAAAAAATGTGGCTGTGTAATTTTTTTTTTTTTGCCCCCCCCCTCAAAGGAAAGTCACTGAGGGATTCTCCTACTTTTTCTGGCCGTGAAACACAAATTATCATCATCATTTCAAAAACCGCTCGAAAGAGCATAAATGGACCGTTTGCTGATTGCAAATCTCCGAAGAGGCGTTCTGCCGCCTATTAAAACTCTCATGCTTACAACATATTTCCCTCTCAATTGCTAGAGGGTGATGACGGGAAGGGCATAGTTACTCACCCCTCCCTCCACACCCTCTTAGACATTTTTTTGCGCATGGATACACTCAAAGGCGTTCTAATGAGCCGACAGCTAAACGTGCACCTCTCCTCCGGTCATTGCCGAAGCGCGGCTGGGGATGTAAAGAATGGTGGCTTCATAAAGCATGCTTCATTTGATCATCAAGAGTTGATGAAGAAGTGAGCTGCAGTCTTACTTTAAGGCATTCAACTCTCTCTCTCTCTCTCTCCCCCTCTCTATCTCTCCCTCTCTCTCCCAGCTGGGTATACACATGCTCACTCGCACAAGCGCTCTGCCTCTCTGATACAGACTCTCTACTTAGTGGCTTGGAGAGAGGACTGTGGCTCACAGCTTCTCAATGAGGGGACGCAGCCAAGGGAAGACAGAGCGCTCCTTCCTCGGGAGCCTTCCGCTGCATGCGTGACAAGGAGTGTGAGGGTGGGGGTGTGCACGAAAGAAGCTTCCCAGTCATCGCAACATAGGAGTTCTACTTCACGGAGAGAGCAAGGCGCGACGGCTGGGGCGGCCGAGAGGAACGGAGATCTATCTCCACGTGTGAAGCTGATTACTGCCATGACATGATGAGCCACCGCTTCCTCCATCCACTGGGTGACACAGACCTGAGGGTGCGCTGGCTTTGGTGACTCTTTTGTGTTTCCAAGGAATTCAGAGAAAAGGAACAGTGCAGATCCAAAGGACGGAGAAGAACAGTCTTGGCCAAGCACCTTTTGTTCTGGGTTCGGCTCATCTGGAATTTCAGGCAGGAAGGTTTCTACAGGATGGATGAATTGAAAGTGTGAGCCGGCTGGGGAGTCAGACGCTTGAACCGAGACTTGGTCCTCTGAAACTTACTACTCAGGTAAGGGTGTGGATCATATTGGAGGGCCATCTCTGGTTTTGGGAGCAGGGGGAGAGTGGAGGGAATTTTTCCAACTGGAACTTTGACACATGCTGCTCTTAGACTGGAATAGACTGAATTAGGTTTGTCATGCAAAAATTCAATTCTGGAGTGATGTGTTTTAAAATGAGCAAAGTTTACATGCAGCTGTTATGTCATGTTGGTGAGTGGCTTGCTGCTGTTGTGCACTAACACGTATGCATGAGTGTGATTACACCCATGCAGGTCCTCAACCTTGAATGACAAAAACAAAAACTGCGCTTTTGTCGAGGTGAGGCACTTCAAAAAATCTCTTCAAAGGTTGCATTTTTCTTCTTGGCCATTATAATATTGGACATTTTTCCCTTTGGTATGATATTTGTGTAAACGTCTGTGTGGCTAATTTGAGCTTTTGTTACATATTGTCTGCATAGATGTGTTCCGCTGCACACCAACACCTGACCGTCTTTGCCCTACAGCCCCAAAATGCTTTTGCATAAAAATATGAATAATAAACAAATGTTAAGCAGGCAGGTTAATCTGCTTTAACTAATAAACAATATATAATTGAATATCTTTTTTCCTGGATGGATATAGTAATTAGCCTTGTCACACTTTCTTAGAAGCATTGCGGTGGATTTAAAGCAAGCACAAACTAATTAGACCTACAACGGGCAGTATCTTTTATTAAATCAGAGGTCAGCGGTGTTTTTGTATGTCAAGACTGTGACTGAAGAGCATTTTGTTCTAAAAACGTCTGGTGACGTATTTTATCAATGAACCAAAATAAATCTCTGGGTGCTTTGCATTCAGTCCCCGGGCTCCTCATACTACGATTTCCACACGTGGGAGTGTGAATCAAAGTATGTGTTTGACAATGATCAGTCAAGGTTGTCCCTAAAATCAGCTCGTAAAGGTTCCACATCAGCCTTTACCCTAAACAGAATCAAATGGAGAAAACAAAGACGTGTATAGCTCAGATATGAATTTTTCAATTGAATCTGTGTGGATGGATGGATGATTTTACTCTTGTCAATTAAGTGTAATGCGATCAATGTGTGGGTTTCTTATTGGAATACTTAAAAAGCAACTCTCACACAAAGAATGGGTTGATTAAAACAATGGCGACAGGGCAGATTGCTAGGATTGTGCAACATCCAATCCATGGTAGACCCCATCTCAGCTGAAATAGGCCAGTGAAGAAAAGTATCGAAAATGGATTGATCCAAAGAGAGAAATTTCAATAAATGTATTTAAATACATAAAGAATGAAAACAAGACAGTGTTTGTTTTCATATAAAGTATTAATGCCTTGTTAAAAAAAAAAATTCTGAAGTACGCTTTGTCAGGCTTCATCTGAGATTTGGGCATCATATGCCAAGTGGCATTGATTTTTGGAGCATCGGAAAGGTCTTCTTGCTGAAGTTGCAAATTCTCTTTTTTTTACCTTGCTGGAATTTTGGACAGTGTTGTCATAATGGCTGGCATTGTTTCTCTCCAAGTCAGCTAGCTCAGTGTCAGAAAAGAGGCCAAGCATTGGGTTTTATATCGGCCAATTTGCGGTGATGCCGATGAACTCGTAGTGGACGTAACGAGGAAAACTGCTGCGGTTGTTGCCCTAACTATTTTTAACAGTGCTTCTTAAAACCCACAATGATGGAAGATGGCAGCTTTGGTGGGGTCATTTACCAGATTTTTAGTTTACTTGGAGTGAAAATGGATTCCAAAAGAAAAAAAGATACTTGCTGGAAACCACACAAGCAAGAATCGTATCAATAACAGTCTCCAGTGACTAACTGTAAATAGCAAAGGTCCCTCCTACAAGTTAACCCCTGATAAAAACAAATCCATCTGCAAACAGGCAACAATAAACTTGAGGAGTAATTGTTTCACACAACGAACCAACGTTCGCATCAACAAAACAGTAAGAAAGTAAAAATACATAAGCAAAGAAAAACAGCCTTGCTCACTCCAGAGAATTGAAGCATTGTTAGAATTTAAACATCTCAAATTCCCGAGTCCTTCTTTCGATTCCCGTTTGAAACGATACATTTGTTTTTCTTGAACGGCCGGTCAAACCACACGATGCCAGAATTGACCGATTCCGATTTACCGCGTGAAGACACCATCCACATGTTCTGCTCTGTACTGTCCCGCAGAATGTCCTGGTTTTTGGCAATGTGGGTCAGCCTCAGCTTCCTGTTGCTGTGCCAAGCGACACTCTACCAGAGCATCCAGCAGCAGCACGTGGCCCGGCCAGGTCGAACTGACATTCTCACCCTGGGTAAGTGTTCGGCTTTTGTCCCATTTGAGCTTTTCCAACACGGCGTTGGGTTGTGAGGTGTGACTAGCTCCAAAGAGGCCGCACTTCCCAGCTTTGGCTGTGTCAAAGCAGCTGCTGCAATATGTCAGGATGATTTGCTACACTTGTGTACTATTACATGATGATTCACCGTGCTTGCAGCCATACATGCGCAAAGAGGAGTGGTGACTAATTGTGCCTTTAATTTGCTACACAGTCCTCGCATGTTCGCATACGGCCGTCTATGACAGGCTGCACGCTTTGCCACCGTGACATTTTGTTTCGACGTTTCATCCAACGTTGTGATAGCGAGAAGATGATTCGGGGTGAGGAAATGGTGACAGTCGCACCCTGAGTCTTATTGGCAAATGACTACAACAAGCTAGAGGCAAAAGCCTCCATTAATGTGCCGGTAGCCAAGGGAGCTTTGATCTCGGTGCCTGGGATGGAAATGACAATTATGTTTCCCTCTTTTGTAATGAAAACCTTTGGCAATTAAGCCAGACGCCTTCTGCACTGCAGGGGCAACTGAGGAAGGAAGCAGCCTAGGCAGATTTAATTCTCTGATTATGGAAAAAGCTTACTAGCATTGGTAATGGTGTAAGAGGGAGTGTCACGGGTAAAGGGAGCTTTTTTAGTGGAAAGCAGAAAAGGCTTTCTTTAAGTCTCTAACAATGAGCGTTCCATTCCTTGCTGAACTGTCAGAAATTAGCGGGGGGATTCTCAGCAAAAGCCAAGCGGCTGTTAAGTAGACGCTATCTTCTACTTAGTTCTCCTTGTGCTATGAGTTGTGTTTGATGTGTGGAAACAAAAAAAAGCCTGTTTTTGAATGCTGGTGGCTTTAAGCAGCATGTCAGAAAACTCTCTTGCAGAAGTTCCACTATGAAACAGCTGACGTGTAAAAATCCAAACCATGGGAAGCCCTCCAAGTATTGTTAATTGAAACAAGAGGTTGACGGATGAGCGATAGAAAGATAGGAATGAATTTTTAAAGGATAGATTTCATTCCCAGCATATTTTTTTCGCCTTTATTCTGGCTGGTGGCAATTTGGGTTGGGTGCCAAAAATGTACAAGTACGTGCAAGCCTCGGTAAGTGTCTTCTGAATAATGCAGTGGTCCCCAAGGGGAAAAGCGAGGGGAAAAAAATAGCCTTCCTCTCTAACCTCCGCATAGATCTGGAGGAGTCGTCCGGGATGGTTTCGTCTCAAGAAGTTTCCTTGTCAGAGTCACTAACTGCATAAAAATGCGAAGAAGACGTGTACTGTACACTCTTTGCACATTAATGCAGAATTTTCTTGCTGACAGCATTCCGGTTTGACATTTTCACGGATCACTCGAGGATATCGGTCGGAGCTTTGTTCGGGACATATTTTGATCTTTTCAAAGATCAAAATTGTTGTATATGTCACTAGGCTGATTTTTATCTTCAGGGCTGAATCAGAGCCCTGAGGGAGCATTGGCTGCAAGAGCCATCAATTTGTTTTTTGCTTGTTTCTAATATAAATAAGGAAAAATGTTGAAAGGATCAATGTTCGATAATCGGTTTTGACATTTCTTTTTCTTGATCTGTGATCTTCTGCGGGATGTTCATCAATCGCAACTGGATGCTCGCCATTTTTTAAAACCGCTGCCGGTTGCTGTGGCATCCGTACAATTTCCTGCTTGGTCTCGTTCTTTTTTGTCGAGGATTAAGCCGACATCAATCTTACTCAGTTGTTGAGTGCCACTAACCAGAACTGCTTTCTCAAAATTGAAATGCTATGATGAATATTTGAATTAGAATTGATTTTATAATTTGAGAGTGTCTCCAGTTTCACTGAGGCCAGTAGCCTCCGATATAAATAGACGCGGCTGCGTGGCACATATAGATGCCTTCTTGTAAAAGTCATCACCCCTTCTTTGACGCTCTGTCGTCTAAAATCAAAACATTTATTTCCCTTCTGATGATTGCCTACTTGCTATTCATCCGTTAGACACTTAGAATCAAGTGCGATCCGAATCTAGAAATGTAAAATAATCGACTTGGAAAAAATGTCAACTAAATCAGTGTGAATACTATCAAGGTCATGTTGAGCTCAGTTGTCTTGTCCTGTTGAATAATGTTTGAGAAATGGTCCTCGCTACTCTATGCAAAGAAATTGCTGACATTGCATACCGCAAAAATGAGTTCAAGATCTTTATTTCATTTTTTTTTTTGCTCTCCTGAATGTTTCCTTGACAAATGGGTGCACTGAGGCAGAGATTGAGTAACCAATCGCTTGACTGCTCTGTCACCTGTTCAGGAAGCGGCACGGCGGCGCTCTCGCTGGCCAGCCGCTAACCTCCCTCGCGTCCTGCTCGCCCGCCCCGAAGATTGATGGCGGCCTGATTCCGTGCAGCCAATTCGGCTCTCTCTCTCAAAATAATCCACTTCATTGACAGATGGGCTGAATGTGACATGACACACACAAGCTGGGCCGACACTTTATACACCTGTAGAAGGAACATCCGAGAAACCGGGTCGGGTTGGACATTAAATAGAATTCGGTTGTATTACAACGCAAGAAGTGGTTTTGTGCGTTTGTCAGTGCTGCCAAAACTAATTGCTGCTGTCAAATCTCAACATTCTTCATTCAGCGTCATGTGTGTGTGATACGTTGTCATGGGAAAAAAAAAACAAAGGAAACATTCTTATTGTTAAGACAAAGAATTCATCAATGCCCAGAGGGACAGTCGGACGATAAGAGCATTTTAGCTAGCGTCTTATTTTGTTATGAATCTGACAGAGCCGTTTACCAGAGCCTCAGATCTAATAGATGAGCGTTATTCCCGGTCCGGGCGCAGCTGTAAAACCGGCCCGTAACTCTTTTGAAGCAGCGTGGTGCCGATGTTGCCTTAACCATTTTTTTATTTTATTTTTTTTGCTCACTTTAAGACACAGTTGCAGGCCTAGATTCTGCTGTTGGTCACGTCAAGGTGATACCAAGGCAACATTTTGAAGAGAAGTTTTAAAAGTCAAATTAGGGACAATTTTGAGATGTTCTTTAGCGTTGTGCAATGTCTTTGTTAAAAAAAATAATAATAAATGCCAATTTTAGAGTGAACCCTAAAAGACTGGATTGACTGAAGTTGATCAATCGTGACAAGTTTTTGTGTTATGATTTTTTGCTGCCTTTTTAAAAATGTTTTGGAGAAGAAAGACAAGCCTGATTTACTTGCAAAAAAACTGCCAAACTCTGTAAAACTGCACTGAGGGTGTACGTATCCATTCAACTTGAGCTTTTTATTTTGAGATCCAACGCTTGCATTTTTCCAGTAAAAAGAAACAAGATGCAGCGCGTACAACCTTGTGCTTTATTTTGGGTAACTGCGTTTTGGCAAATGAGGGCACAGATGAACTGATTCTCTTGTGATGCAAAGAAATCTTTTTCAACTTGGAACTCATTTCCATCGTTAAAGCAGATTCATCATCGCAATCGCTGTGAGTTAGCGGATGAGATCCACAAATATGTATGTGGATTTTTTTTTTCTACAATTACCTGAATTGATAATCTTGCGGATTCTCCTGCGGAGGTGTTGGAGCTCCTCTAAAATTCATTCATCGATGATACCCACTAGAACATCTTTCCACATAAGCTGTCCGAGCTTTTGTTAAGCCATTAAATCAGCTTAATTTCCATCCTCATTATAGTGCGGGGACTAATTAGTGTGGGAAATTTATGGCTCAACAAAATTCAATTAAATTCCACCACGTGAATAAATGCTGCGCTAGTCATATTTTTATGATGTTGTTGAAAATAAAACTATCTGACAGGCACTGAGAGCTCATTGGGAACACATACATGATGTTGTGTATTTTTTATTTTTTTTTCTCCTTCAGTGTACGAAATGCTGAAGCATATTTCGGAACACCCAAATGAATGTTTAGACTGTAGAATCACAAAGCGTAATATTTTGAATTCTCTGTCTTTTGGCTGTTGTCAAGTGCCGAGTCAAGTTTTGAAGGTTCTGGAGAGTCGCTTAGTGATTCAAGAGTCATTCAACTCGGCTAGGCGAGATGAGGCCCTTGAATTAATGCGTGACATTCACTGGTCTGTTTCTTTTTTTTTTTTTTTTTATAATAGCATTCCGTTTCGGTTGACATTGTCCGACCGGAGAGGTATCAGACTCCTCAATGTTGCGTTTTTGCCAAATTATCAAATGTTCGTAATAATTTGATTAGCCTACTCATCCACGTGAAGTGGTTATTTAGAAATACTGCTAATACCTCTCTGCCATTTATCAAAACTCAATATTGTATTTATAAAAGCTGGATTGTTGGAAGGATCACGGACCTTCCTTCTCGTTGCGATCCTCAAAAGAGCTGCGACGCTTTTCATTTTTCAGCCACCTTGTCTTTTGTGCTTCTGTAATCTTCCCCCACACTAGAGTAGACTTGTTTGGCAAACGGAGGATTCCGGTAGAGAGCTAATCAGCAGCTTGTGATCTCGCTTTTGCACACACATACAATGCCCTATGTGGTAATGAAAGCAGGCAATAACTACCGGATCATTCAGGTGCCAAACGGTGCTCTCTTTGCACCCCCCCCACCCTCACCCTCTCACCTCCCTCCATCTCCTCACTGCTATCAGCCCTTCAGACGATTTGTCATGGATCAGATGAGACAATTTGTCATGGATTAGTGCACTTAAATGTCTGTGTGATGGTGGAAGCAGTCACTGGAAAAGCTCAGGAATCCTATTACACTGCGTTTTATGGCCAGAAAGACGACGGGAGGAGTAGAGGTTGAATTGACACTTTTTTTGTGTACCGGTTCTCTACTCTACCCACGGCGCGTCATCAAGCATTATCAAAAACACAAACTCCATCCATAGGTCTAAATTTGGAAGCGAGACCAAACGATGTGTTTCAGGGTATCTATGTATGTAGACATTTTATGACAGATGTCAATGGGGAGTCAGGATTAATAACAGTAATGCGGTAGGAATTTTTATTTTCGAAGATTCTCACATCAACACGACTTTAATTACGAACATCTTGGTGACAAGTTCAGGTTTTTTTGGGGGGGGCAATGCTCTCATTCCAATTTTGCATTTGTTTTGACAAAACAATGGTCGTGATGTGTAAAGATTTGACTTTCTATTTTAAGAGTTTCTGTTTTTGTTTTCCTACATTGTGTTTTGTTCTAAGGCCTTTCACCTCATCTCATTTCCATACGGTGTCAACCATCATTAGCATCTTTAGTTATACGATAAGAAATGCAGGTAGGTTCTTTCTCTCTCACTTCATGTCCCAAAAGTCCTTTTGAATTTTTTTTTTTTTTTTTTTAAAGCAGAGTAGCTATCTTATGTTAATGGAAAAAGGGAATGTTCTAGCAGGTAATTGTGATGCAGCAGTGCTACACAATGGCATCATTTAAATCCACTCTAGAGGGAAAAATGGGCCTCATTGACTGTTTTGTTTCTGGTCGACTCGCTTTCTTTTCATTTACTTCGCGGCAGTCAAATTAGGTTGTCTCGACTGTATTTCTTAACTGTGTCTAAATCTCTTCATGCTGTTACTTTGCAATCTCTTTTTTGTTCACCTGATAGTGTTACACGAAAACAAATACAGGCGTTATTTGTTTGTGGTGACAGTTATGGAAAACTGCCAGCCAGTGTATTTTGCAATGGGGCTCTGTGATACAAATGATGTCTCCACTTTGGTGCACTTTGTGCAGTCATGTTTCCTCATTATATTCAAATTTAGCAGCATATAATCAATTTGTTGCCAAGGTGACTTTGGACCGTGTGAATCCTTCATCCGCGCCCCGGTGGGGCAATAATTGATTATTGGGTTTGGAATTATGGAAAGACAAATTCTCTCGCCTGCATACATCTCCACTTCTCTGATGAGTGATTGAAAGCCTGTCTAAATTCTCCACCTAGGCTTGCTCAGCATTGACTTTGGTCTGTTTGTCTGACGAATATGTGTGCTGAGGCAGGCACATATTGTTTTCTAGACATTGGCCATCTGAGCAAAAAAAATACTGTAGCTGTTTTACCTGCTGGCATTACATGTGCCAGTCACTTGTACACAATGCTGACAGACTGTGAAAAAAGCGGGGCGGGGGGGGGACAATTAGTATCCAACGGCTCTGCAATGTGTCTTCATTTGCTCCAGTATCTGCAGCACATGTCGGCTTCACTGAGCATGGCTCAATGCCCTCATACCTTCCCGCTCGGTGCCTGTTGGCCAGGAGAAGAGAATGAAGAATGAGGTGGCATCTGCATGTGACTGTCTCATGCGTAATGACCCAGAGGAGCTGTCTCACACTCTCCTTTCCTCTCCTTCATGCTTTTTGACCCTCACAAAATTCAAGGATTTGACAATATACAGCACTATCCCCCCCCCAAAAAAAAATGAAACAAAAAGCTGAGCAAAGATACTGTCCACATGATGAAATATATTTCAAGTCACTCAAGAGCAATATGAATATATGATTGATGTATCGCTCTTGCCGTTGCCCGGTGACATCAGGGGCTGAAAGTAGCTTGAATTGTTTCCTGGTTTTTGGAACAAAAAGACCTGCAATTAAGTCTTTGTGTGGCGTATGACCAAGGATAACTTTTTCTTGGCGACACCTCATTTGAATCACTAAATTGCTCAGAAACGTTATGATCACTATTCTTGAAAGCCGATGGAGTTGAATAGCTTCCATTGTGCAATTTTTGATGAGGATATATTTGCCCTTTCTTCAATGGATGTCTATCTGACTCACAAATGCATGTTAAATGGTTTACGTAATAGAGCTGGACCTCTAATTTGATTCAAATGTGTTTTTTTGACATTAGCTTGATTCCAACTTTGACATAGTTTGAAACCTTACCTTGTAAAGCCTCATTGCGTTGCATCAGATAGACGAACATGAAGGCCGGTGGGCAGAAACGTATCACCAAGGCTTGCGCTGTCAAGAATGGAGATAATCACTGTTTCAACAAATTCCGCTCCAGATGACTGATTGACACTACCCGTTATATTTTTATTGCCTTGATTTCATTGTGAAATATCACAAGTAGCTACTCATATGTTTTATATTGCAAGCTGTCATAAGAAGTAGAACGAAATGCATATCTACTCACTTGCTTCGATAGTCTTGAACAGTTATTTAACACTACCCAAACAGACGAGACCGAAAAAGATCAGTAATGACCCAAGCGGAAAGTGTGACTTGCTCTCTGTGGCTTTAGGTCACGCAGTGTGACCAAACAAATTCAATAGCTCCAATATTAGTTGTAAAATTCACTTCTGGCTCAACATCACAGCAGTCAGGCAGCTGCTGACACACAGGTGTCAAACTCAAGGCCCGGGGGCCAGATACGGCCCGCCACGTTATTTTATGTGGCCCGGGAAGACAAATTGTGCATCAAATTCATGTGTCATTACTAGAATAGCAAATTGTCTTCACTTTTAATATTTTATTTTTTTTTTTTTAATATTTGACCAGTTTTTACTCGTCTGATTTGTTTTGTAGCTTTGACTGTATATAATATGAGGCACATACATTTATTTGGGTTGACAGTCATAATGGCCCTCCGAAAGAAGCTATGACTACAATGCGGCCCGCGAAAAAAAAGAGTTTGACACCCCTGTGCTAGAAGGACGTAAAGCCGCTTGTGTCTTAGCGCTAATATTAGCCACCACTATTACTCATTGACAATGTCAGTCGCTTAAGCTTCTCATATAGCCTGCTATGGGAGACTCACATATGGCAGCGCATGCATCGTGGTGAATTTTTTTTTTTTTTTGGTCTAAGCTTTTATTATGAAGTGTGTCTCTTAAGGCAAATCTCCTATTCGAGTAAATCCTTGGAAAAGCAGCATATTGTTGCAGCAATGGTGTTACAATTTAAGATGACTCGCATGAGTGGGCAGTTGTTTTTGGCAGCAAATAAGATTTGTCACCCACACTCACAGCTGGGACAGGATGAAGGTGGTGCATCTTTAAAGACCTCTGTGTTTGCTTCGCTGCTGTTATATGGTCAGTGCAAGGAGAACAAAAAACAAACAAACTGAAAGCAGTGTTCATTTTCAAAAAGTTGGAGCGACCACCAGAGCGCCTGAAATGAACCCAGCACCACTTAAGCTTTAAATCAATAATGAGAGATTTGAACTTGAGAAGGTTAAAGCTCGGTCAACAGCCAGTTGAGAACGACGCAAACCTCTGAGTGGTTCCCCACCCAGAGGTGTGATGTGCCAATGTCGGTGCTATTGGTTTAATTGGAGGCTGCCCACAACTCCCTCGTAAGGTCTTACGAGCGTTCTCCAACAAGCCGTGTCATCCTAAGGTGAATTGGTAGAAGCCGCCGGGCTCAGATCTCACAACTCCCCAGTTGCAGTCAAGGCTGCTTTTGCCAGGCAACTCAAATTAGATTCCTTCTATATTCTATCGAAGCTGTAAAACAGAGCCATATTCCTTTTCATGAGCAAAGGGGCTCTTAAAACAGCAATATGGCTGCCATCATCTACATCAGACTACAGAAATCAACATCACTGGTGGAAATTGGATTGTAACTTAAGCAATTCTTTGACAACACAACATAAAAAACACACACACAGAAATACCGAAACGAGACATGAGCGCACTGCCCGTACGAGATGTACATACTGATTCAGCCGCATATAAGCAGACAACTCAGTCCTCAGACGAGGACCACAGAGCCCAGAATCTGATTCAACTGATCTTCAGATATGATTGTAGTTTCCAACACGCAACAGTTAGTTACTTACAATTTTATTATCAGGACCTGATTTGTTCCAACATGTGAAATAAAACTATGCATCATTAGGTCCATGTTGCATTGACTGCCAAATGGCACGTGTGTAAATTTGAGGAAACTGAATCGGCCCAAATGAGCAAGGACGATTGAATTTTGGTTTACTCTGGAGCAGGGGGGAACGAAATTTCGGTTTCTTTGTGTGTCTTTGGCATGTGGAGAAATTGACAATAAAGCTGACTTTGACTTTGACTTTGACAAATAACTCCTTTTCAAATCAGACTTGTAAAAACTGGTCAAATATTAAAAAAAAAGGATATTTTTAAAAGTGAAGACCATTTGCAATTCTAGTAATGACACACGACTTTGATTTGTCTGCACGGGCCACATAAAATGATATGGCGGGCCGTATCTGGCCCCCGGGCCTTGAGTTTGACACATGTGCTCAGGGGGATAAAGAAAAGTGCTTTGCCAGTGAGGAAAAATAGTTCCATCAATCATCATTTGGGTTCCCATCTAAATGCTCGTTGCTAGCCCAGCATTACTTTCCCCTGGATAGTTGTGTAGCTAGCTACCAAGTGGTATTCTTCACGAAATGTATTAATATGCCTTCAAGATGAGGAACTATTTCTGTATAGTGAAAGGCAAGCCATTGTGAGAGTGACTCAGCGAGTATCTCGCTCCTCCTTCAACTCACACTCAGCAGATGGAGGCCTTTTAAGACTTTATTGTGGTGCTCATGATAACATAAAGCCCATTTTATTATTATTTTTTTCCCTTTATATGTGACCCATCATAGAATATGAATAATGCACCATTAGTGACACACAGCGACAGTGGGCAGATTTTCAGTGCAAAGGAAACGAGTTGGAGGTGTTCAGTGCTTCAACAAAAGCTTTTGTGTTCAAAAACGTGTCTCTAAACCTGTCATAAGATTTAAAGACGAGACTTGTCTAGGGCATCAGGTCACCTTTTTTGGTGTACAATGTACAAATACAATTTTTTTGTCTTTAGTGCTCAATGTCAAGCGTAATCTAGGAAAAATTAAAAATTCATGACAAATTTGCACTTCTTCAGTATCATTATTAGAAATATTATTCAGGGAAGTTGAGAAGTGGCTAAGTACAGTTTTATGAATGCCAGGATAGGAAAAAAGATGTAGGTATACACGGAATGTACGAAGGTTATACATCCTTCCCTGTTAACGCGTTTGGGTGAGACGATTGTAAGAAAAGCGCATCAAAGCTCTCTTTGATTTTATTTTTAGTGTAATTGTTTTGGCTTTTTTTCCTGTCTTGTCACAGGGTGTACATGTTTTGCAGCTCCCATTCAGCCCATTATCTCGTCATAGTGGCGAATCCATTTTTAAAAGGTTAGACATTAATGGCGAGAATTCCCTCCTTCTCTTCCTCCCACTTCTCAGATAGGAGATTACACATTTCTCCTCGAGCAACAGACAGAGACTAATCCGCGGTGTGCGATATCGGGCGCGTACTTGCACGGTGGCTGACAGCTCTGCTGGGCCAGCTATTTGATATCGGCCATTTAAGAGACGGCAGTAAAATTGCAGCTTTACGGAGACACTTAACACAAACACATTGGTACCAATGGACGTCTGACTGTTGTAGATCAAAACCAAGCTGAAATAGTTTGAAGGCTTGGATGGATTGTGCCATCAAATTATTATTCAAATCATAATGTGGTTAATATTACAGAGATTGGTTTCAAAATATCTTTTGAAAACATATTTCCTTGTTTTATAATCATTATTGCAAGCATTACGGCTGATCAGGGTTGTTATACCGTATTTTCCGCACTATAAGGCGCACCGGATTATAAGGTGCACCTTCAATGAATGGCCCATTTGAAAACTTTGTCCTTAATTAAGATAAATACATTTGGCCTGCAGGCCGGACTTTGGACGCGCCTGCTGTAGTGGCTCAATATTGGTCCATATATAAGGCGCACCTGATTATAAGGCGCACTGTCGGCTTTTGAGAAAATTGTAGGTTTTTAGGTGCACCTTATCGTGCGGAAAATACGGTACTCAAACTTTGACTTTTTTTTCAGACTTCAATAATAAGAAAAATAGAAATTATTATAAATAATAATAATAAAATAACAATGCAGATGATGGTCGCCTCCATGCAGTTCACTATTCCCTGATAAATTTACTAAACCATTGGTTACAACTCCTGAGCTACCTCGTTGTTTTGTCAGCTTCTGGTTCTACAATAGTTCATTTTTACTGACCCCCAAACCGCTAATTCCTTGCACGAAATGACACTCGACATTACGTTAAGTTCCTCTTTAGGGTGTAACAGATTTTCATGCCCTAATATAATCTCTTTGACACCCAAGTCCAAGACTTGTTACGCCAGCTTTATTCATTTGATACAAAACGAAGCAAAACCAGCTTGTCATTCCAAAATCTGACGCATGACATGTAGCACAACGGCATCGGTGTGTGATCTCTCGCACTGCTCGCTTTCTTCTGTCACTCTTGATGAATCTCTGTGACCATCTTTGCCACTTGAGTGCCCCCAGATCTATTTCCATAAAAGCTGTAAGAATGTTGTGCGTGACATTCACTGATTTGAGTCCATGAGCCCAAGCTTGCGACTATTGAGAGTGTAGCTTGACAATGTTTCTGCTCAGATCCTCCTTTTTAAGCAAATGTTTTGCTCCTAATTCAATTAATCAAGCCTTAATAGACTTTACACAATGTCTCTGTAGGACGCTCGATCGATGAGTGATCCCGTGAAGCATGACAAAACACATGGTCACGCACATTCGGTACAAAGCAAGTGCTGCAGTATTGATTGACAACAAAGATTTTATTTTATTTATATCAAGCTCAGACATGATCATACTCGAACCATTCCTCTATGAATTGCAAAAGACTGAAATACACCCATAAAAAAATCACAGCTAACCCTTTTGTCATTTGAGTATCTAAATTAGAGCTCAGTTCAGTTTGTGCACATTATATCCAACTGTCAAATTGCCACTCCTCCATCGCCCCAACCCCGCCCCGCCCACGACAACTCATTACTACAATTTGGCAAAAAGACCAAAACAGGTGGTAGACTGTCTCATTTGATCACTTTTGTGCCCCTCTCTCTATTTTAAACGGAATTGAGAAGTGGGAGAGAATTAACCCATCTGTGGCTAAATGAGTCATCAGTCCTTTCTGAAGGTTGATAACGGTGCCGTCAGCCAGAGTAAACTGCTTTTCTTGCAGCGATGGGGGATAAAAAAAAAAAAAACTTTTAAGAAGCTCCCATAGTCACTTGCTCCCTGCAGCGTGTACTTATTTTGTGATGGAAAAGGTCACATTTCCTTTTAACACTATTTCATAAGCGCCACTTGGGTGTGATACAAAGATGTTGATTTAAAAGGACCTTTGAGTTTTCATCAAAATCAGTGTTTTTAACCTTTTTTACAGCATTTTCACTAATTTAAGGAAGAGAAGCAATGGATGATTTAGCACTTAGCCATATTTACTTTTCCACTAAATATATTTGGTGGAAGTGTTTAGGAAGCTACTTTCACAGACTAATATGTTACTCGTACACATATTGCTGTCAGTTTTAATACAGTGACACGTAATATATTATACAAAGTTGATTACTAATTACAGAAAAAAGGAGTTGAAATGAAGCCGTCTTGGGTTCAGTGTATTGTCGTCGTAGCCTCTCTTCCATCTTGCAAAAATCCTCTGCGCCATTGCATGCATGTCTCCTGATCTCAGCTCACGCTTGACTTGGCAGGAACAATTTAAGGGCGCTCCACCATCCATTGCCATACTCTAGCTCCAGCGCTGACATAACAGAGAAGGCCGACTTTTCATGATTTTTTAATTTCCGCCTTACATCACGGCACTCAGAAGCCCAGTTTGCTGTTTTTCCAGACTATACATCTGTTTTTAATAAGCATATCGTTTTTCCGCTCGTGTCGCGCTGAGACAATTTCGTTTTGTCACCTTTGCCTTGCACTTCTCCTGTTGTATCGTGTTTCCCCAGGGCACAAGTGTGTTATTTAAGTCTTCCATGTGATAATGCCTCTCAGAGCAAACAGATGGTACTGTAGTGTGAAAAGCAGAACGCCTTTGAGTTGGGAGATTGATCATGTGACACGGAGACACTCAAGCTTAAGGTACACAAATATGCACTGACTGATTGAGCTAAGCAAATCTTTAACAGAAATATAATCGTCAAAAGTTGTTTTATTTCAAAAAGTGCACCCCAGGCATTTTACTGGTTCGTGTTTCTCGTGTAGTTACAATCAAAAGCGTTCATCAGATCAGATGGAAGCCAGAGAAAGCCTGAACTCGCACTGTAAAGGTCACAGTTGCCTCCATTATTCATCAAGTAAGCCCAACCTAAGCAGGCAAAAAAGAAACGATGAAGAGATTGCTTTAAAAAGGTGGCCCCTCTTTCTTTACACAGACAGCCTTGGGAAAAAAAAGAAGCAACGTTTCGCTATTGTCATGAGACGAAAGAGCGTTCGCCGCATCAAACGAATGACGGGAAAAAGACGTAAAGGGCACATGCCCTTCTCTTGTGCGATCTGACTTGTGTGTTTAAAAAGATCGCTTTTGGAGACCCGTGTCATTGCTTTTAGCAATATCGCCTCTTTTAATGTTGGGAGACATTTTGTCATTTATGGGTCGTGCTATGAAGCTATGGATGCCTTCAGTTGTGACTTGTCTTTATGCAGCCGCCGCTAGTTGTTAGCAGTCGTCTCATTTTGTGTCGTCAATGCGTATACGGTACGGCTCAGTCAAGAAGAAGCGTCATAGATGTGAAATGGTCAGTCTAATAATATTTGCGGTAGAGTCGATCTGATAACATTTTTTTTATTTTACCTTTGAGTTGACCTTCACAGTTTGTGAAACTTTGAGTAGACTGAACATTTGCCCATGAGGAAACTTGCGAGAGATTGAGCTGCACTTTTATGTAGAGAAATTTAATGCACGAATACCTTGATTTTTTTTTTCTTTCTCCCCAAGTGACTCTGATCTCAGACTCGATGCTGATGCATCTGAAGTCAAAGGTTTGCCCAAGCCTTGTCCAAGACTTCAACCATCACAGACAATTTATATTGCTATTGATTTCAAATGATATCAGATTCAAGATGTGGCAGGCTGATAACTTGAAGGTCATTGACAGTCTGACTCAGCAATGGGATGCAACACATTGGCTTTCCATTTTTTTTCCCATAGGTTTCCCTCAACGAGGCAAATCTGTAAGACTAAATCTTCAGTCATTCTCCGCAAAATAATGATACTTTTGAATTATGCAGCACTTTTTACCCAACGGAGCAGAGTACGACAATATTTGTCATGTCTGATTCCAAAATCTGTTGAGGCGTTACCATTAGCCGCTAGCAACACACTCCCAAATCAGTGACCCACAACAATCAAGCTCTCTAGAAATCCTCTTGTCGTTGCTGCTTTGGGAAATATTCCAGCAAAGCATGCAAGGAGAGATCCAAAACACCACACACATGACTTTCTTCTCTCTAACCTCCTCTGTTGTATTCTGTCAACACACCACCTCCGCAGAACAATGAGAATATTCTCTGATCCCCCGTTGTGCAAAGAGAGCTCACTTCTCCACTCAACTTTTTATTCTTATTTCTTTTCTTTTTTTATAACACCGTATACTGTATCAGCAGAATTACTGCAGAGCTTCTTTGCTGCTGCAACTGCCTTGCTAGAGTGTGTCAAGCCTACAGGGGTTTGCTGCTTTGATCTACTGCACAATACCCGGTGTGTGAGGGGAGGGAATCACGCATATGTGCTCACACACCCGTACGCAAATGAGAACATGCACCAACAAATGCTCACACACACCTCTATAGAGACACCACACAAGCCTGCTCTTCCCCCCTCCATCTCTCTCTCTCATTTATATCTCAAGGCTTTCTGCCGTTGAGCAGGAGATGTGACCTATGGCAGGAACAAGAAGCCGGCCGCTTAAGTTAGAGGAATCCAATAGTCAGCTCACAGACAAGTCGAGTAATTATGCCTAAAGGAGGAACCGTCGAGGGGGAGAAGCCAATGAGGGTGAAGAAGATGATGCCCGGCGGGGATTGATGTCAGAGTTCCCATTGTCTTACCAATTAAAATTCATCCGGAAGGATTTTCACGTGAGCTTAATGTGTGTGTGAGGCTAAGTGTACTGCTTGTGGCTCAAGGGGAGGAAGGGGGGTGTATGCATAAAGTATAGCTTGGATGTAGTCTGTGCTGCGGTCATGTGGTCACACTCCACACATGACTCTTCACCGAATCTACTTGCTGGTGGTCTACGAACGTTGCAATATTAATGATACTTTTACTTCAAATTCATAAACAGCATTCCAATACTCGCCAATCTACTTTCCCTCCATGCCCTGACTGGCCCTTTGGTTTGATTTGAAAAATAAAAAGTGGCACATGAGATGATAGTCGAGTTCCTACTTCTCCTTTAATAACAATTTAATAGGGAAAAGCATTTTAGCACCCACGACATGAACTGAGTCGGTCGGCCTGCATCAGTGCAGTGACGGCGCCTGACGTAAACAACAAGTTCAATGATTTATTTACTACGATAAAGGGTCCATTCTTAGACTAGCTTGGAGAGTCTTTCTCTCTCTCTCACTTTCTCTCTCTCTCTTCACACTCATTAAGATATGGCAAGGGCTCCAGCTAATTCGGGCCAATCAAAGAGAAACAGGCTCATTTATCTCGGAGTTCCAATCACTCTACCAGGGGACTGCATGGAAAGAAAATAGCGTTGTTACCCGAGGTCTCATCTGTTTGTTTCTCTCAACCTTCCACTCTTCACCTTGTTTCTGTATTTGGTCCAGAACAAATATTAGTTTATGTTTAGGGCAAGATAGAAGTCTCGTCCTTCATCAAGGTATGCCTACAATGCCAAAGGTCACTTGTATTAAAACTACTGGCCTGAGATATCTTTCCACGGACAGGAAGATGTCTAATGTCTAATGAAGATTTATTTTCTATTCTATGCGTCGAGCGAATTGAAAGAAGCAAATAAATCAAACTAATGCTGTCATACAGATAGAGCGCATTAAATGTAAGAACATTCTGTAGCGCAGATGGCATTGTACATTTCCGTCTGCCGTCGTTCGGATTAAATTAAAAGACGAGAGCGGGCCTTGTTTTATGGCTAATACGAGCATAATGAGGGAGCCGTGGACCATTTGGAACAAATACATTTCGGCATGTGAGTGCTCTTATGAGCACATTGTCACTCATCTTAAATTACAATTTACTTTATTGTTAATATGTAATTGTTTTCCAAGCAGGACAGTGTACACAAACTGAATATCGCAATAAAATAGAAGATTATTTTACAAAAATTGAACACAAGAGGACTACCGCTTTATTTTATTAGTGGCTTTATTTTCATAAACGGACTTTTTGGCTTGTAATCATTTTTCTCGCATGACATTTTTATTCTCACATTTTGACTTTATTTTCTCCCCAGCTTGGAGTACTGTTTATTTTTCTTTCCAGTGCAGTTTCCTTTGTAAATTACCCACCTTTCTTTTCCACTCCCCTCGTTATTTTCCCCAGTCCCTTCTCAAGTGAACAGTAGAGACAACACACGGGTTATTAACTACACCCACGTTCCCCATAATCACCTCCTAGAATCAGACACAGTGTTGTTAGGCATGCAATCATCTCACTTCTATCTTCTTCATCCCAGTGATGTTTTGCAGCCAGCAGCAAACACCTCCAACGTCCTCTTCATCTCGCCATTCACTGTGGGGTGGGGTGGGGGTGGGTACCTATGATGATGAGTGGAGACATGTGCTCAAGGCCACCCAGGCCTTTTTCATCTGCTGCCTGCCACCACCTCTCACTTCCAGCAAGCTTATAAGCAGTGGTGATGCCCACCACTAGCTCTCCAATAAGGTCTGTGTGGGTAGATACAGTATGTTCATTAGATTTTTTTTTTTTTTTCTGGGGTGGGGTGAGGGGGGCAAGACTGAGGTCAGACTACCAGATGTGACTTGTCGTCCTTCCGCTATTACATTCCTTGTCTGCGACAGCCTGCGTAGTCATCGGTGGATTCTCGTCAGGGCTTTGTCTCTTTATACAGTCGCCTCGGGATGTTCCAGGACAAGCTGCTGCTCAGACTGTCAATGCATTTTCAGTCACTCCATACATGCCGCCATGTCATATATGAAGAGCAGACTGCAGAAAATAAGCGCGAGCACTTTCAATTAGGTTGACATATATAAGGTAAAGCTATTGGCTGTCACTTCCTGGACTGTATTTCAAGGGACTCTGAATGGTTTCCCCTCAGCACCAAGTACTTCTAGTCGGAACTGACGTTCCACCCCGTGTTTTTAGATATCAGAGTTGAGAAGAGGTTAGAAACAGAGAGGAGTGTAAAGTTAATAGCCAGGGGTGGTTTTGTGATGCTGCTCTATGGAGAGACAGCCCTCCATCTCACTTATCTCCTGTTTGCTCAATTTCCTCGGTGTACATCAGTGCACCTGGGGTCCGACGGCAGCCTCCCAATACTCTTCAGCCGCAGACCTCGTAAGATAATAGCCAATCCCGCTCCCCACTCTCCCAAATCTGGGCCAAAAGACCTTGTGCTTTGTTTAAGATTTCCAATGAAAGAACCTGTGTCCCTGAGGCGGCAAGCTATTACCAAACCAGACATATTACGTTCGGCTAAAAGCTCATGGGATGAGAAGTCTCCCATGGAGGCTGTATCCATTTCAAGGTAGTTTTTTTTTTTTTTGTCTAACTGTTTTGTTCTTCTGCTTGATTAGAATGTGGAAGATAATGTGTCCAGCGCTGTAATTACTGTGATGACAATAATGTGGAGTGTGCTTGTCTCAGCTTTTTATGATTGGCTTCCAATGAGAATGTTTAATTGGTAGCCAAAAGGCTACATGAACAAATTCAACACTTTAGAAAGTTAAGAGGGGCTATTTGTTCGGCAGAGAAATAAAACTGGCCAAAAATATGTTAAATAGTACTGGGTTCCCAATGAAGGTGGATATTCTACTATAGTTTCTGCAAAGCTCAAGTCAGGTCAGCATGAGGCCACGGGCGTGTTTTGTGCCCGCGAGTGTACAGCAATTGATTGACACCTCATCACTCACACCATCTGTCTCTTAATTGTTTTTTGTTCCTTGGGTGACGTGGTTACTTCAAAATTAAATCAGAGGCTCAGGATGAGGCCAGAAGCGGCCTGATGTTTCCACTGTTCATTTAACTAAAATATTACTTGTCTCTATTACAGACACTTTTAGCAAACAAGACTCAAACTCGTATTGGTGAGAAAAATCCATCACACAACCAGATATTGTTAAAAAAAATCAGTTCTTTTGTTGCTTTATGGTATTAAGAGTCGACCTGCTTTCTTATTTTTTTTGCATTGTTTGCAAAAATGGCCAGGCCTGTTGGCTCAATTTCATTTGTTTACTTTGTGCAGACTGAGCTTTGTTTTACAGTGCTCAAGGGTATCTTGGCTTTTCTGCGGCGGTGTCTCGCCGAGCAGACTGACCGTTATGGGGCTACAGTAACATCCCGAGGGTACGCTCTTTCTGGTCAAAGAGGAAAAGAACCGCAGGTGAATCGTTAGGAAATTCAAAGCATAAATCGATAGGTAGAGCTGCTTGTAAGGAGCGCGCAAAGCAAACAGGCTTCGACTTCCCGATTGTCATACTATCAACATTTCATGATGATGTGACGGGAGGAGACGTACGTTGGGATAACCCTCTCGGGTCGTGTCTGTCATGACTGAGACATGCAATCTGTTAAGACTCCTCTGAGATTAAAGACAAAGACATGGCTGCCATGTACACATGCATGTAAAATGCAATCAATATTGCACAGAACAGAGAATTCTACTTTGGCTTACATATGTGATAAAATCATCCTTTTGGTCATGCTGAAGCTGCACATTCAATTTGACAGGAACCTTTTTACAGTAGGGTGATTATTAGGTAGGAGGCAAATTATGAAACTCGAGCAAGGCACTTTTGTCATTTTAAGACCACTTCTGAATCAGTCTTTCCTGCCCCTTCCCTTCTTGTCACCTTTTCCTCTGTTTGGGCATAATTGCACCACGATTAGGCTTAAAGCTTAAAAATATTCAGCTCCATTGTCAGTGTTAATCACAGTCGCCATAATTACAATAATTTAGCAAAAGTGACCAAAATGTCCATTCACAGATGCAAAAATAACAGCAGAATAAATATTTAAATAAAATGAATAAAATACGATAATAAAATAGAATACAGTACAATAAATTGTTATACAAATAATAAAATAAAATAATAGCAGAAATTTAGTCAAAATATGATGTCCTATTAAGGAAAATCTGTTTTTAACCTATCACATGAAGCTTCTTGTGTCTGTTCTGTCAAATGATTGCGAACCGACAAGATTTAACCCAACTCCTGGAAAAGGTTGACTTTACAGCAGACTTGTATCTTGTAAAACCCACACTTGTAATGGAGGGGATCAGGCAAGTGGTTTCTATTTAATAGCCACCCCCTTCTCTAGCTAATGCCCTTAAATGATAGATTAAACAAGGAGGCTCTTTGGTGGTGGGGAGATCCGAGAGATCGTGAGAGAAATTAGAATTAGGCCAGGCTGATATAAAGATGGGAGCCGTGTTGCAAGTCTCACGCTTTTGCTTTCACATAACATGTTGCCTTAATGCTGAGGCTAATCGAAGACTTGTGTGCTGAAGCAACAAGCCAGGTGGAGAAGCGACACTTTAAGCTTTTTTATGGTTTGGTGAATGTGGCTCTTTCCAAGTAATACCTCCATTTCACAAGCGCTGTTTCACATTTGTCTCTGAAGAGCAGTCATTTGGAAGGAATTGATTGGAGGTAGTAAGTTAGACGCAATCAAAGGCGAGATCATAAAGAAGCAGATGGCACTGGGCGACGTGGTCCTTCCACTCGTCTTAACTACGGGGACATTAAACACAAGCGCGTTGGCCCTACTCACATTAGCATGATTCAACATGAGAATTGGCCAATGTCAAGAGAAAGTCAAGAATGTGTTTAAGCGTTATTGGAGTGCCTGGCGCTGTTGTAAAGTGCAACACCAAATAGCAGTTTTTTTTTCTTCTTTTTCCCGCCAGTATTCTGCCTTTTAATTTAGTTTGCAAGGTGGTGTAGCTCTTGTATCATTTCCGAGTTAAGTAAGTTAACTTTTTCCTGCCAAAGAGAACCACTTAACATTGACATGCTCACTCGGAGGTATTTACCGCTTCATTTAGCAGCAAGTGGACATGCTGGGCGCTCTCTCTAGCGATTCTCTTCATGTGTCATCCCATTCACGTATGCATATTCATGTCTACGCTGTCTTTCTGACTGAAAGACTGTTGAGCAGCCGTCTTGCAATCTTGTCATGGCGGCTTCCTAACACTTGTTGTCATTCACTTGTGGAAGCTGTCTGTTAACTCGCAGCTCATTAAACTGGCTCCCATCTCTTGCATCCCATTACAGTATCTTGACCAAAACATGAGCAAGTTCACCAGCATGTAATTAGTACATATTATTGTCAGTTATTTATTGCATTTGACTCCGCCTCCACCTTCTTATCATTGTAGATGTTCCATGCAAACTCCCTTTGTCTTTTCCAATCTTAAAAATATGTGCTCTTCCCTTCTCCTCTCCTCCAGAATAGTTTTGTCAGATGACCGTATTTTCCGCACTATAAGGCGCACCGGATTATAAGGCGCACCTTCAATGAATGGCCCATTTTAAAACTTTGTCCATATATAAGGCGCATAGAATAGATAAGTCAACGTTGCTCAAATGTCAATGCAATCACAATATAGTAACACTCGAAATAGTGAAAACAATAACAATATATCAATAACTCAACGTTGCTCAAACGTTAATATCACACAACACAGAAAATAAACACGTAAAGATTACTTTAATTAGTCCTCATCCACAAATCCATATTGGTCCATATATAAGGCGCACCGGATTATAAGGCGCACTGTCGGCTTTTGAGAAAATCGGAGGTTTTTAGGTGCGCCTTATAGTGCAGAAAATACGGTAGGCCTTTTAAAAATCAGATAGGTGATGTGAGCTAGGCTGCTTTGTCTCTGACCTTTCCTGCTGGCTTGGCATATTTTTATCTGACACCCTTGGCACACTTATTTGTTGAAATCAGTTAAGGAAGTAAAGCTACATGCAGTCACATGGGCTCGCCAGTATTAAAGATAAACGAACCGGGAGACGGTAACAGCTTGATGATTACTTATTAAGATTCATATTTCCTCCAACACCCAGCCACCGTGCCTGAATGTCACAATATATTAAGAAGTCTAATAGCCACAACCTCGATCCTCCCACTCTAAAAAGACACACAATGTTTTTTTTAGAAGACAAAGACAAGTCTGTGTTTCTGCCATGAGTCCTGGCGGAGGCAGTTTG
Organism: Syngnathus floridae; assembly: GCF_059516105.1. Taxonomy (NCBI): domain Eukaryota; kingdom Metazoa; phylum Chordata; class Actinopteri; order Syngnathiformes; family Syngnathidae; genus Syngnathus; species Syngnathus floridae. The sequence continues at coordinate 11,169,242 of NC_142423.1, read as the reverse complement.
TCTTTTCTTCAAGTGAGTTTAATTCACTGCTCCACGTTTGTAAGCATGTGTTCAGTCAAGCTAAACTAGTATAACTCTAATATTTGCAATTGTACCTCGGAGTGATACTTTAAAACGGCTACACTTTACATTTTGACGGCCAAGCCTTGGTAGTGTAACTAGGCGGTCCCTGGAAAATCGTTGCGTTTTTCAAAGTTCCTTTTGCTTCAAAGGAAATCTCACAAGAAAGGACTCCATTAATTTTATAGTATATGAAGCAACCGTCTTTCAAGCACATAATAGAACCTCTGAGCTACACTGAAATCACCATCGTGCTCATCAAAATGCAGAAGAGGAAACTGCATTGAAAAATAATGTTGACAAAGAATAGGCATCATTTTACGACTTTGTTTTTTTTTTTAAACTCACCCCAGTGGAATATACACTAGGCTTGAGTGTTAGATTTTTATCCGAACGCAAATGTACCTTTTCCTTTTATAAGTCAAACCAAGGAAATCATGCGGGTACATCGAAATAAATATTGATCATCGGTTGTAGAGCCAATCAAAGTCTTTCTGAGTGAAGTAATCATTGCATAATGATGAATCAGGCCGCTCTGATCACATATTTCCCCAATCTTTAAATATTCAGCTGACTTCATTCGTCATCCTAATGAGCAATGTGTAAAATAAAAAGGCCCATACATCACCGACATTGCTCAGCCACTTCTTCGTATTCAGTCAAAATGTGAATCCGCAGGAGATTTGCAGACAGCGCACCAGTTGAACTGTCTGCATCTGTGCGGGCCTTTTCATTTTACACTGTAATTTAATGATTCACTGCACATAGAAATAGCATTGAGAAGAGCAACATGCCTCCACAAATATATGACTCGCTGGCGGAGAATCTGTATTGAGAAGAGACTTGTATGATTCAAAGATGCCAGATTACGTATTCAGCAACTCAAGGACTGTGCGATAATTAGAAAAGGCGACCCGATCAAACCGCCCTCATAACATCTGTTTTTCAAACTTTACGGAATACATCTATTTATTCCGAATGAATGGCGCTATCACAAAGGAAGGTTGCACTTGATTGCAGATATTGTTTTGAAAGTGCTCCCTTGAGCTATCAAAAGCTCGTGAAATGTAAAGCTCACAGCGGTGCAAGGTCCAGCCAGGAGCATTAGTCCCCCCCCCCCCCCCCCCACTTGACCCTGGATGCCATTTAAACGTTACTCTATTCTTTACATTCGTTGCTTATTGAGGCAAAAGAAGGTTGTGACAGTTGGCTTGCTGTTTGCAGCTTTTGAATGTGGCTGATCGGTCGGTAACAGCACAATCTAAGCACACGCATTAGTTAGCAATACAGCAATAATAAAGTAGATTAATTAGCAATATATCAATAACAAATAGAAATAGCAACAATTCTGATGAACTAAAAATTGGGCTTACTGGATTTTTCCTTCGCCTCCCGTAAAATCAGTTTACTCATTTTTGCTTGCTTACTCACAAACAAAAAAAACAGGTAAAGCTTCAGGTCATTTTGTCTGTCAAAAACATTTTGCCTTTGCTGTTGTCTTAGTGTGGCCCGGCTTGGCCAAAATACGTTCAGATGTCAGGTCAGTGGATAGTAATTGAAGCCAAATCTGTCACAACTTCTGTAAGTTGGAGGTGGCTCAGGGGCTTTAACCCCAGCAAACTGTAATCATTACGACCTTTTGAACCACGCTCGACAAGAAATAAAGCCCTCCGCTCGGAGTCGAGGAAAGAGCGGTCAGGGGCCGAACGGCGGCTGGGGAACGGGTCAGTGATTACAGTAAGAGGCCCGCTACTTCATCGATTCCTCGGCTCAGGGCGGGGCTGGCAGAACGACTGAAGCGCTCACCGAGTGCCAAAAATGGAGCTGATTCGAGGAAACAGGAAGCCATGGAGGTCAAGGAGAGGCCAGGGACACAAAGAAGCAGAGATAGTGAAGTGTTTCTAAATAAGAAAAGGAAGCGAGCGGTGTGTACAGACAAAATGTGAGAAGGGGAACCCCCTGGGGGAACGTTCTCTTCTTGCTCAGCCAGGAAACAGTTTAAATAAGTATTCCAATTGGTTTACTTTGATTCACGGTTTCATTGTTATATATTCATTATTAGGAACTGCTCTCAGCATGAAGCTGGCGTGGTCATCACATGCACCGCTTTTAGTATAAATGGAGCTCAGAGAACGCACAATGAATTTTCAAGCTAGTCACCAGCCAGCCCCAATTGAATTTATTATTATTATTTTTTGCATTCCAGCTCTTATTTTCCTTCTATGGGGCCTCTTCATTGTTGTCCCTTAGTCATTTTACCCCCACTGAGCTAATCAGAGGTGGACTCTCCAAGTGTCGGAGCGAATAGACTCTAATTTATCCAAACACACACATGCTGTTCAACCACAGAGCAGTTCTCACTGTTTGATACAAAAAAAGTAAAACACATATTGGAACCTCAAGATTCATGACTAAAAACCTGCTCTACAATTTGCTCCATCATATATACCAGTTTGCAGTTTGTAATCATTCCCTGCCGATTGCTTAATCCAATTGTGATTTACTAAGAACCCAAAAAGTGTGAACTCATTTGTGCGTTCACTTAATTTAATAGATTAAACGTGGTGGAGTTTTCTGTCTTTAAAAGAAGCTTTTGCATTTGAGGTAGCTCTGATTACTTCTATGTTTCACTTCAGGGCGCAGAAGCAAATCGTGAATTTGTAAATTGCCATGGTTGTCAAAACACGTTGCCAGTGTTTCATCCGACTGCACACAAAAACAACTCGAGTCTGAAGCACAGCCACCTTCAATCCAACGCCCATAGGGATGCTAAATTTAGGCTCCACTTTCCATATTTCTTTTCATCAGCGCTAAGGCCATTGCCATCGTTTCTCCATCGTGAAAACGGAGGCAATGTGGAACTGCAAAATGGAGAGATCGACTTCATTGCTATGCAGCGTCTCCCCAACAGCTGATGGACGTTATTAAATCAAATTTATTTTGAATTCAAATTTCAACTGCAAAACCAGCGCGTCCTGCTTGGACTCAATATTCGAACAATATTTACAGACCACACAAGTCGGCCGTCCACCGTTGTTTGTGAGCGAAGGGCTAGTCGAACGCACAATGCATGAATAATTCATACCCGGCTTGCAAAAATGCATTCAACACATTATGTATTCATCTTTGGCGAATGAAGACAAACTCCCGCCAAACTGCTTGAGGCAGTGAAAAGTGTTGTCTGCACGCAGCTAGGCAAGTAGTGAACATTAAAAGGAAAAGTACTCCAAGGGCCTGCTGCTGACAGAGGGGGTTCTCAACACATATTAGAACCTCAAGTTAAATGGTAAGCAGGGTGCAATATTATTCATTATTTTTGTCGAATCTCACAGGGATGATGCTGCCATCAGCATTTACTTAGTGTTCACTTTTTGGAAACTTGATAGGAAGCAATGCTGGTAAAATGGTAAAATTGTTATCTGTGCGTTGTGGATGTTACCTTCACTTTATTCAGTCGATGGATAATCTGTAAACTAGCTTGTCGAGGGCCACTATATACCGTTTACTCCTCGGGACGTATCTTGGCATCCCTCTTGTGAAAGGTCTGACTTTGACAATTTCAAGGAATGTCCTTCCAAATGTCGTGTTGATGAGCACACCTCAGGTGGCCATTTTGAAGACACTTTTATCAAAGGTCCACGGGGTATGCTACCAAGGCAGCCATTTTTACGACACATTCAAATCTACTACTAGCTTCGTAAGGTCAAGCTATTTATTTTCCCATTTTAGATGAAAGACGCTTCCAAGGAAGATTTAAATGGACATTCAGTTGGTCAAAGCAGGAAAACGAATGTACAGGAAAAAGAGATTATTGCTTTTATTGCTCCGAGCATTATGAGAAGATTTCACATCACCTGGAATGTGCGTGTAAGGACAGACGTGCTCACCAGAGCCTCTCCGGTGTCTCGAAAAGCTGCTTGATCACATTTACAAAAGAAAAATTTCGAAGCCAACGCTGGGGTTATGAAGTCAGGTGAGGGGGAGACGGTACTATTGACGCAAGAACCAAAAGACGTGAAGGGGATGAGTGGGGAAGGAACTTCAGTGCACTATGCCTACTTTCAAGACATTTTTACAAGGAAGGTCTTGTTGTGACGTGCACTTTGCCTGGCAAAGCCGCAGCCGTGCCCTTATTTGCATTCTTAGCAAGACACACCACTGATCCCAATCCTGATGTGGACTTGGCGCTCTCCGAAGCAGAGAAAAAGCTGTGCAGGCACTTCCCTTGGATTATCCACCGGGAGAAGCGTGACCATCTTGTTCCGGTTCTCCTGGCGTACAGTGTGTCAAGTGTTATGAGCATCCTTTTTCAGTTACAATCTTCTTGAAGATATAGGAGTGATGTGTATCAAAATCAGCAAAGTTTTGACGGCACTCCAAGCCAAGTTCGACAAACAGCAGGGCTGTTAACCGAGCCTCATTCGGGTCTTGTTTGATCAGTGACATGGCCATGGAGGACGCTGGCTCCTGACTGTGGTAAATGCTACAGCCAGACTCAGAAGAGGTAATCACCGCAGAACCCTCAGAGGATCGCAGGCAGTGAAAAAGGCACAAGTTGTTAATTGCCTCTTTCGTTTTACCGGCAAAGCATGACTGCGAGAAGTGTTTAACAGCCCGACCAGAAGTTGTTATAGCCCGGGACTAGATAAATATTAAATTCTACGTTTACAACCGCATTACGGTCAGGGTATGGAAAATGCAATCGGGATAGTGTGAAACAAGGTCAATAAAAGTTTTATTCAATGCTAGTTCTGTGAGTCGCCTCGTTTTAGCAAGTGTGCGCTGGGTTGTCATGACCTAATCTGGTGATGATGCACTCCAAACGGGAGTTAAAATGTAGTGGGAAACATTTTTGCCGTTTTCACAGCGAAGCAGATGAAGATCAAGAGAAGGAGTGGAATATCAGCAGAGTGAGAGAAACTTGTGGAGGATATATGAGGGCAGGCGTGTGTCCACAAGCGCTGGATGATATCATATTGGCAACAAATATATTTGCCTTCCTACGTGTGTGTTACTTTTCATTTTGGTGACGTTAGAATTAACATTAAATTGTTTATTTAACAGGGACAGAACATATTGCCTTTTAAAAGAATGGGAAAACATGATGCATATATTATAGAAATGCCAAAAATGTACTGCGTAGAATACTAAACCAATATTTAAACAGAATGAATAAATAGAAGACAGACAAAGAATACATACCAAGTAAATAACCTTAATTAGAATAGATTATTGCAGCGGTAAAACGAACATTAGCAAGAATCATGCCCGTCTGTTTAGCAAGACTTTTCTCCTTGTTTTCGATACCGTGTGTTTACCACCCTTATCGCTACAATGACGTATGGGTGTTTTTCTTCTCTGTGATTTGCGAGGGTCTCTTTCAATGTCCCCCATTCTTAATTACAAGTCTTAATTCACAGAGTAATAAAAGATAGCACAAGGCAGATTTTACTTGGACGGAGAAAAGCAGTTAAGTTTGTGTTCATCCGGTTGACGCCTTCTTTTTTCAACTGTTTATCTGCATCTCTACTGGGGCGTTTGCTGTGTGTTTCTGGATGTTTGTGCTTCCAAACTGCCAAAGCAAGGAAACCGGCAACTTGTCGTGTCAAGGGGCTGTGGGGATGTTCAAACCTCAGCCGGCGTGTGTGAAATACAGATGTTAGAGTGGCTCGACTGTTTTCCCTGTTGTTACAGCTCTTCTATGAAGAGGAGATGAGCGGCCTTGGGGTTTTGACATGATGCAGGCAAAACAGAATGATAAATGGTCCCACCAGCTTTCATCCCGCCCAACGCTCCCATTTGTCCCAGTTGCCAGTGCTCCACCCTGCTCTAGATAGCTTGGAAAAAACAACAGATTACAAAATAATACAGAGGCAGATACACAATGAGCAAGTCCCTGCCTTCATGTCTTACCACCTGCCATATTGGAAAGCAGGCCATGAATTATTAAGGCAAAGTACCATTACAGCTGCTTTTATTTAATGCACTTTTTAAAACTGGTGTGCCACAGGGATGCATCCTTAGCCCAGTCTTTTTCTCTACTCCTCTCGGCCTAGGCTACATCTTGAACAATATAAGAATGAAGCTAGACTGTGTTTAAGATGGCGCACATTTTCATAAGATAAAGGCAACATGTTAAATCAAATTGATGTTTAAGTTGTGTTTATTTATATATAGCAGAGTCTCTGGAGTGCCTGCCCACCGCGGGCCATCGGGTGTGATCTCACACAAACTAGTAAATCTTTTGTGAGCTGCTTATTTCGAAAAATATATCTGGAGGCAAGCTGCTCTGAAATTTACCAAATTGTGACATTGCAGAAAGCAGTGACTCATTTTTACGAGACAGCCCCGCCGCCATAAAGCAGCCTTATTTCCGCAAAGACCACAGAGAGTAAAGCGTGCTGTAATTTGTTCTTGTAATGCGTCTCATTTAAATGAACACAAAACCGACATTGTTGTCGACTTCCTGATGACAAACAAGGCAATTGTTTTGCGACTGCGAGTCTTTCGCCTCACAAAGCTATCAAAGGTCAAGTCAGTCTCTGACTGTGAAAGGGTGATTCATGTCTTCATATCAGGGCAATGGTTACAGAGGGACCAGGCGATCGGGAACAGGCGGTCTCTGCTTTCTTGTCCAGGTCTGGCAAATGCTTGAGTTTTGATGCCTTGGTTGTCCTCCTGTGTGATTTACCAGTTCTATTTTATTTTTTAATAGATTTTATTTCAATACGTGCACCACATTTGATTAGGTCTGTTTTTAAGTGTTCTTGTGAAAAAACATGACCTACATTTACCTGCCATTATTCTCTGTATACTTTAATTGGCGCCACTGCTAGTGCAGTGTTTTGCATAATTAGATGTCACACTGTTAATTCTAAACTAGAAAATTGTCAACATTTGCAGTACTTTTATAAAAGGCTGACACAGATAGCAACAGCAATTTTTGGAATAGCACTCAGCGAAGCACCCGACCTTTATTCAGCCAAGGCACTCGTTTTTTTTTTTTTTTCTTTTACGCAAGAAAAATCTCACGGTGCACCTCCAAAGAAAAATTCCAAATGATCTCACACCAACGATAAATTTAGAAAAAAAAATGAAAAAATCCTTTCCCCCTGGCTAATTTAGAAAACACCTTTAAGAGGGCAGAGCTAGGTGATGGTCTTGATGTCTATGTGCTAATTAGCGGTAATCCACTGAGACTACTGGCAGGGCAGTTGCTCATGTTGCTAATGAATCGACAATATCTTCACGCTGCCAAGTCACCGTGACCCTCCTAAACGGAGACTAAAAGAGATCCCACCCCCCTCCCTTGCTTTATGAGTAACATTAATGTCTCATGATGTCAGTCAGCTTTCATTAGCATTTGACTGTTGACTGTTTTACATCCCCCAATCACTCCCCTTTCTATCATCCGCCTGTGCAAAAAAGCATGTTGCTCTATTTTTGTCTTTATTCTTGCAGGCAGGAAGGAAGGCACCAGCAACACAAATGAAAAGCTCTTTTCCAAAACCCTTTAATCAGATTATTCTGAGAAAAATGACATTTACTAAATTTTACAAGCAGTGATTTAACATGAGACAACATAATTGTAATGTGGTAATCATTGTCGCTATATAGACCGAATATGTTCCATAAAAGAGTCCTTACAGAATAAATGCCATAGCAAAATTGATATTTTATACATTTTACTTTGACTTATACCATTTCATGGGGGGTGGGCGTCATGTACAAGAACTTGGCAATCCCACCGTATTTATTTTTATCAGTCGTGCTTGCGTTACTACTGGAGTAGAAAGAGGAAAGCGAGTGTGATCTATTTTGTCATAGCATGCCAGTGGAAAGCCATCAGGCAAGATTCACTAATTGCTTTTTAAAGTGCTCTATAAATAAAGTTACATTAAGCTGAGTAATGTTTCTTGGTAAAAGTATTGACGATTTGAGCTGTATAATATAACACGGAGCCTTGCTGTTGCTAGACATTTAAGGGTAAAACCAGAAATACATAATCATTTTTGCAGTGCTGTCCATTTTTATCAGAATGAATCATTAAGATTAGCAAAAAAAAAAAAAATCTATTTTTCTATTGAGATCAAAGCACATTTGGATGTGTAATATTTTTGTCCAGACTTTCGTGGCTGCATTCTTGTTTTTTTTCCACCACTGCTCATTCAATTTTGAGTAAGAAATCATCAAATGATGCATGAAAACAGACAATTAGCAGGTGTATGTCTATAAAAGGCCTTTTAGAATTTCTCACTGATCATCTGACGTTGCAAGTGTGCCGAGGGCACGTGGAGCTGACTGACGCTCTGCAGGAAGAATATTCACTTTCTTCATCTCTGCTGAGTGTTAATGGATTTTCTTCACACAGAGATTAAAGTCTTGGACAACATTGGCAGTTTCACACCTCATTTGAGGTATTCATTTGCATCTTAGGCGGTTGAGGAGCAATGTGTCTCACAACCATCAGGTTAAAAAAAACTTGAGGGGTAGGTTGCCTTCCAGGGCAAAACACCATTTCCATCCATCATATAGCAAGCTAGTTTTACATTATGTATTGTGAGCCAAGTGGTTTTGTGCAGGCTTGTTGCCACTAAAAGAACAAACAGGGCCTCCCTGACTAAAAGGAATTCTTCCCCCCTCTCCCAATGCCCTCTCACTGCTTTTCCTTTTATTGCAGTTCTATTTTAATCTTCTCATCGTATTTTGGCACTAGGCAGAAAGCCCTTCACGTTACTAGTTAATCATGACTTCAACTAATCCTATTGGCCATGCAGAAGCATGTCTGTGGTGTCTTCAAGCTCTGATCAGCACCAGCAGCATCTTTCCGGTCTGCTTTCATCCATTGCATCAAGATTATTAGCAGGCGCGAATATTTATCCCAAAATGTCTCGTGCTGAAACTTTGGTATTAGTCTTAAAATGCAGCACCGCCGTCCTATATTTCTAGACGGTGGATTTTTGGGATACTTGAACAAAACTTCAATGAGTCATCCACAGCCGAGGAGAAAAAAAAAAGAAAATAATGTTTCAAGGTGCCGGTGAAGAAGTTTTTTTTCCTCTGACTCGGAGGAAAAGAACCACACGCGGTTTGAATCAAGGACTCAGGGAAACGTGCTTTACCACAAAGAATAAATATTCAGTTAACGCGGATTCTCCGTTGGGATCCGCTTGGACTATCAATATGATGGATTAGTCTTTTCCAACCGGGGATAAATAATCACTCAAAGCTGTAATTAAAGCAATAATTACATTAGTCCCGTGGTGAAGCGCACAACACATCCAAATTTCATTGTACAAGTCGTGAAGCAAATTAACAACTCACTTGAAGGACGAGTAGAGAGCAAACATCTTCACGGGCCGTCTGTATTGACATTGTTCAACCTCTTTACATGACAGCAGGTTAAATATAGATTAACCTCGAGTCCCGTTTGAGTTGGATCACTTCTGGCTCACATTCTCGTAAATACCTCCGGTGGATGTTTGGTATCTGCATATCCCTACTCGACCTTGTGTCACACATCCACCGGCTCCCGAGTTCACGGCGTGTTTATCAGCTCATTGAAGTAAGCGTCATTCCGAGACGTGAGCACATTCAGCACTTTAATAAGGTCTTTATGGGTGAGAGAGCTGACTTGACTGTGACTCTCCAGCTGGGAGCACAGCACTTTGAAACTCTACGTGAGCGAGCGCATGTGTTTGTGTTTGTTAACAGGTTCACTTTGTAGCCCGTAGCAAGTAAGACTAGCAAGGCTCGAGTAATTCATTTATCAACGAGTGACAGTTGAAGCTGTGAGGCAGAGGCTTGCCAGCTATTGATAAACGGATCGGATTGATTTATGCACAAGTCCAGTGCATGTGTGCCTTGTAATCTTTGCTGACATGTACATTCTGTGTGGGTTTTCATATACAGGTTGCTCAATGGTGGCCTGAAGCTATGCTTTTATTTATATTGGTGAGGTCTTTAGAGAATTTCTCAAGTTGTTTCTAAGTGAGGAGATCCATCAAGCTGGCAGAGGAAAAACAGCAGAGGAGCAGAAGTCAATTGGGAGCACAGTGCACATCAGAGGAAACAATAGTTCCTGAATTATTGAGTCCTTCCTGTGCCATCAGCCATTTGCCCCGGGCTTAATGGGTCTCTAAAAGGTAGTGTGAGACAGGCCAAATAGTCTTTCTTTTTGAAAGGTAAAAAGAAAAGACTGCATCCACTGTCTCAACTCAGAAAGCTTTTTGCGATACAATATTATGCTGTCCTAATTTAGATGAGTAACACTTGACTTTCCATTTGCGATTCACTGGTGAGTCAAATGTTTTCCCCCTTGAGTGAAACAAGGTTTTCGAACATATGCCATGTTTTGCTCTTAGAGGCACCAAACAACATCATCCTTTACCCTTAGTTGTAAACACAACAAACACATAGGAGATCCAAAAATGTTATCCACGTCAACTGTAAAATTCAAGTCGACTGTTTCTTGCTGTAAATAACGGATAAAAAGTATTAAAAAAGGCGTACCAGTTCCGATCCTTTCACAACAGGGGTGTCAAACTCATTTTTTTGTAGTCATAGCTTCTTTCGGAGGGCCATTATGACTGTCAACCCAAATAAATGTATGAGCACCTCATATTATATACAGTAAAAGCTACAAAACAAACTGACAAATAACTCGTTTTCAAATCAGACAAGTAAAAACTTAAAAAAAAGATATTACTGAAAGTGAAGACATGTTGCAATTCTAGTAATGACACAAATTTGATGCACAATTTGTCTTCGCGGGCCACATAAAATGATGCGGCGGGCCGTATCTGGCTCCCGGGCCTTGAGTTTGACACCCGTGTTTCACAAGGTCAACAACAATGGCAGTTATAGGTGAGGTTGTCGTATTCGAAGTAGATGTGCAAATGTGTTGTGATGGATGTCTGGTTTTGGTGTGGACTGATTCAAGGTCATTAGACTATTTATTAAAAGTACAGCACTTTACATTTTTCCGCTGTGGTCAAAAGGCGGGATCCAATAACCTATTTTTTCAATGCTTAAGATCTCCCCAATCATATTCAGATAATATTCTCATGCTCCTCTACTTGAGTGACACGCAAGTGGCAGGCTGTGGGTTGCAAATGTCTTCTCTGCAAACAACAATGTCACTCGACACACACTTAGCCAGAATTGCAACTGCGTTCTCCCACTGTCTGTTTGGCTGTCAGGTCATTCAGATCAACACATGAAAAAGCCAAACACATTATCCGTTGCTATTTTTTTAAAATTAGCAACGAATTGCAGTAGTGCTTTTCCATCTTGCATGTTCTGAAGCGTGGATGTGGCGCCGAATCACTCCTTTTAAAGTTTCTCTTTATTTTGATGCACCGCCGCCGCCGCCGATTGGTTGCTTCTGAATTTCCTCTCGAGGGGAATAGGAAGTAAGGTCTTAGCTCTGCATACATTTACTCTCCCACTTCAAAGACGCAACCTGCCAGCGCCAATAAACAGACACAAAGATATTAACCAATTAGACATCAAAAGCCGCCATGCTTAAGCTCTGCAACTTTTGTGTATCCGCACCGAGGCTGACTGGCGTTGCATCACTTTAACACTTCAATCTATCAGAAGTCACTTTTTGCCTTGAGAGCCCCCCTCCAAGGAGGAAACATTCGTCACGAATGAAATTAATGATCCAACATCAATCGTAATGGCTGATAAGAGGTCGAGTTTGACATAAGCATGATTCCTTTAAATTGATTGTAGTTTTCTCTCAGACCCATTCTATGAAATTAAATTTATTTTCCATCACGCCCTTCAGGATACAATCGGAAAATCCGACTTTTATGAAAAGCTTTAGGCACCCTCGCATTGCACCGAAGCTTTTCCGGCAGCTCATTGTTGCCCAACACCTTTGCGAGGCACTTTGCTTTTAATTTTTCACAACACTTGGCAACCCATTTCATCATTTTAGTCTCTGTGTCAGTTTCGGAGACACAAACACCTCCTTGATAAATAATTAATGAGCCACTGGTATAAAACCATTAGTCCTACACATATTTTCACAGAGAGCCTTGAGTTCCAAAATCTTATGCCAGCCTAAAGCATGCCTTTTGCATGTAGTATTTATGGATGAATAAATGCTTTGTGAAAGAACATCCAAGTCACCTTTTGCCCGAGAGAAAGAGGGGAATAAAAAGCAACCCTTGTGCAAAACCTCTTTTACACGTCATTTAACAGTGAATGTGTCTATTTTAACTTAAGTCAAAGCCATTAGCGATGATCCGCGTGCTCAAAATTTGCCAGTGTCGCATACACACGAATAACCTCCGTTTTCTAGACTGAAGATCATCCGGGGCCTAAACAATTACAAGGGGGCCGTGTTTTTCTGAGTATGTGTCACATTACATTTGCACTGACAGGAAAGGAAGAAGGGAAGTGCCGAGACGGAAATGCTGTAGGGATTAATGTTAAGCTCGGGAGCCCGTTTCTTCAAGGCATTAGCTGCCTGCTGGAGCGCAGAGGGCCCGACAAGGAACTATGACACGGCACGTTGACCCATTTGGAGGGTTTACAACTGAATGCAGTACGAGGACGTAAGCTGCCATCGTGAAACATGTCGGCCTCGCTGACAAAAGTTAAATAAATGGCCGTTTGCACAAAATGAGCATTTAAGAAAACTTGCCGTGGCAGGAATATTTTCGAGGGTGAAATTATCTTGGATCAACTTTTAGAATACAGATTGCCACAAAACTTTGGAGAGCAGGTTAGCCTTGATTACTGAGTACCAAAATTAATTCTCTTTTGCAAGAACAAAAGTGCAAAAGCTAAAGAGATCATTTGCATCATTATCCAATTTCAGACTAAATTTCAAGAGTTTTTTGGCCCACCCACCCTTGTGCAAAGTTTCCAAAGTTGATCTGAGCATTTTTCAGCGTAATTCTGCCGACACACACCGGCAAAAACATTACCTTCTTGGCGGAGCTAACAAAGTATGTCATCTTTAATAAGCATGAGAAGGCATATCCTCATCAGGGCCCCGGGACACCAAACATAGCGCTTGATAAATGATACAGCAATGAATAAATTTAACCACACAGATCTGTGTATGTAAATAAGTTTGTCCTAAAATATTGGTCTCGTTGAAGCGACGGAATTCTAAAAACAGGCCAGAAGATTTCAGATGGGTGCTCTCGCTGTGTGACCTTTGAGTGACTAGAACACATGCAGACAGCAGAATGGAGTCTGATGAATAGGTTTGGTCTTTTCCCAGCTGGGAGAACAGATGCTGAGGGGAGAAACAGAACACACTTTCCTCTCCTCCCCGCTCTCACTTTTTCCTGCCTACTTTTAATTTCATGTTGTGTCGAGAGAGTTTTGAAGGGGTCTACGGCCCGGGAGATGACACACTATTAACTCTCCTGGCGTTAATCTTAATGGTTCATGCTAGAGGACTGTACGCAATCCATTTTAATGCAATTAGCTCTTGCCAGGAAGGATGACTTATTCAATAGGGGCATAATTGCATCCTCAAGTTTTTTTTTTTTCAGATTGTGTTCATTCTTGAGAAGTAATTACTTTCATACGTGGTTAAACACATTGCGCCACTGACACACGGAAGATGCGGGCAGCGAGCCGCAACTGCCGGCCTCAGACGTACACAGTCAAACGGAATTAAGATGACAAGTAATATATCACACAACTTTACCTGATTATTCAAAGTAAAAGTTTTAGTGCCTGGGTTTATGTCTCATTTTCACAGAATCACAACATGGCTTGGGAGTGTTGCCTTCATCATTTGTTTGTGCCCAACGGAACTTTGTGGCTAATTTGAGCATAGGAAGTGGAATGAAAAAAAAAAAATCCAAATACTTTGAATGTGGTGGTTTAATGGATTATATAGAAACCTAATCTGGGGAGCCCAATGAGAGCTTTAATTAATGAGTGATGTCTGTGTAAAGTAAAGTCCGGTGCAATGCAGCAAGAACAGAACCGCCAAATGAGCTCCATCAGCTGCCGTCGGGAGATCTTTCCTTTGCTCTAGTCTATAAATAATGAAGATGAAAGTAAACTAGGACTAGAAAAATTGTTGTGAGGCTCTGAGCTGCCCATAGTCCCCCATCAGGGCCAGGGGGAGGAAAGAACTGGTCCACCCACAGCATGGTCCCAAGTCTCCAGTTAGACTTGGTGACTGGAATGATCCGCTGTTATGCAACCGCTTCACTTATTTCAGACTTTTATTCTTCTAATACAGAGTGGAAGAATTTTTGTTGCTATTTTCAAACTCACTGGCATTTTCCTTGTATTCGGAAGTGCAAAGTAATCATATCCAAGTCAACTTTTACATCCCACTCCCAGTTGAAGCCCAATTTGCTGACAAGCTTGTCAGACCATTGGAGGCCCCAAGAGTCCCCGTGTGCCCTTCATGATGGCTCCTTGCCATGTCCTGCTGCCATGACAGGCAGCTGCATGTCCAGATGTATTCGCTTGTCCTCAAACCTCCTCTGTGCCAGCTGACCGGCAACATTTTTAATAAATAAAAAAAAAAAGTGACATATTTTGATGCAGTTTGCTATTTGTTAGATTTGCTGAGCATTGAAAATGTGTAAAATAGACTCCCTGGACACAGAGGTGTCGTGGAAGACCAGCAGGTGGAGGTCAAAGATGAAGGGAGTTACACATGACTTTGTCATGACTGCTTTCTGTGATGGGTCAAATGTTGCATACATGACAAAAAGAGATGAAGATCCTTCATTAAATTGAATGAGCTATTTTGCTATTACTTTTTTGTTTACACGTGAATTAGCTGAAGAGTAGCAGCTGGTGGAGTGGTTGTTTCCCCAAGGTTTTTGCTTCCGTCCTAAACTCCCTTTTAGTGTCCTTGAACAAGATACTCAACCCGTAGTTATTCATGAGTTACATGACGAAGGATGACATTATAGCGCTTTGAGTATTTTAAAAGTAGCGCGGCTCAATACAAATGAAAGCCCAAAGGATTATTTAATATGTTTAACCTCTCATTGTACAACAACAACGTTCTGGCTCATAAATTGAAAGCATCTGAAATGTAGCACAAGGAGAAAAAAATGTAAATAATGGCCATGGGCTGAAAGCACATAATATGACTCACTGCAACAAACTTGGCCAGAGAAAAATGAAGACGAGCCAAAATTTGTGGTAATATTGTCCTCTCGCCACACAGGGGCATGTCTTGTGATGCGCACATCCCGCCAGCTCATTCATAAATGATCCTCCAGTATGATACCGCCCAAGGAAAAAAAAGAGGGAAACATGTCCCTGTCTAAGTGAATTTCACTGACGTGGTGCTAATATAGAACAGGCTGGACCTATCAGTACCTTGAGGCTGCAAACCCGGGTCACATGGTTTTGTTGACTTGGTGCGGCAATATTTATATTTCATTTGGATATTTTGACACTTTAATGATGTTTCTTAAATTGTTTGAAATGTGTTGGAGGAACAGCCGTAATGATGATGAATGTGTGTAAAAATCTGTTCATTAATTAAAGGAGTGTCGGAATTAGTTTATCAGTAAAGTTTTAGGTATAGCAGAATTTGGATTTGTTGGATACCGCATTTTTTCAGACCAAGTTCTAGTCACCGATACCGATACTAAGTACCAATGCAACTAGTGTTTTTAATTCCTAGGATTTTCAAGAAAGACCCAATATAGGTCTTCCTTAAAATTGCTAATGGTCATTTTCTATTTTTCAAATTTGTATTTTGTAGTTGCCAATAGTAAAACTGCAGGCAACTGATCCTGGTATCGGCCTCTGTCGTAAGTACCGATACCTTGGCTACCGAAATCTGGTATTGCTACTCGCCCAAGCCTCGTAATAATACATTAAGCGATCCAGATCAGAAAACAGCATTACGATTAAGTTGCAGGAGCCACAGATGAATTCCAAGCAATACTACCAGACCGTACGCATCAAAATTCTAGTGGTTCCGCATTTCCATGTATTTCTACATCCAGCAAGCTGCGAGATTCTGTTGAGCTCTGTCCTCTGTTAATTTTTGACAAGATGATGCACCCCGAGCGAGAAGTAGCGCATTAACCTTGCCCATCCTCGCGCAGCATCTGCCGCAGGGCATCCTCCATCAAGGCTGCCCTTTCACCGGGGGGTTGACAGGTTCGCTGTTATACCTGAACCTAGCGTACCGCTACCGAAGATGGAAAGGCGTGAAACCCGGTGCCTTAGTGAACTGCAGCGAGCTTCCACGCTGCTGCTCAGCTAGCTGCCAGCCCACCAGCTGACCGTCTGAGCTGACAGCTCTCTGGCCCAAAGCACAAAGCTGGAGGAGGGCTGACAGCATTAGGATGGTAACCAAGTCTATATATGAGCCACCTACGACATCCATTATGTGTTCTAAGACAAAAAATGTCGACTTAATTTTGGAAGGTGACGTCAATCTGCGTGGGACTTATTATGAGTTTTAAAATATATATTTTAAGACATAATGCAAATATTATCTGGAGGGAGGATGTGGGCGGCTTGTTCAACTACAGACAGTACACTTGATAGATTATTATTAATAGCTGTGTCGTCGTCACTGATATGACAACAGAGGATTATAAAATGCATGTTATGATGTTCTGAACCTCAGTTTAAAGATATTTTCCTGGAATGGACTGCCATGATCACACTATCGGACCTTCACAACAAACAGAAGGCCTCACACTAAGCTTAGTGGGCTCCACTGTGCTCACTACTTGACCGGGGTGTTCTGAAAAGCTTCAAAATGGATTTCATTGTTTCATCTGCCTGTGTTGTGCTCGAGTGTTGTGATCTTTTTTGCCCTGTGCAGAATGCTGTAACTATATGATGTGATAATTACATGCCGTGGCAGACAATAACAGCTGTGAAGAGGGTTAGAGAAGGGTTACATTCGCCATTCATTTCAGTTCACTGCGGCCTTCCTTTCATGACAGTATGTTTTGTTCCTTCACTTTTCACACTTGCGTCTCTCAGGAGTCTGTGTGCATTGGCACACTACGATTGTCTGTAAACGGAGTGCCAGCCTTGCTTGGTAGGAGCTGGAGTAGCTGTTATTCTGGCATTGGCCTGAGTAAAAGCTTGCCTGCTTGTCCAAAGCCCGTCTGAGAAACAATGAGGCTGGGAAGCAAAGACCCCATAGGAATGGGAGGTAGCCAGCATGAAAGGGAGGGGCTGAATATGGATGGAGGAGCTGCTGGGGAGAGAGCAAGACCCAGAGAGGCAAAATATGCACCTCGCGGCAAAGCGACAACACAAACAAACTCCTGCTGTGCTGAGACTAGCCAGGCCTCTCAGCCACGTGACATCCAGAAACATTAGTGCTTAGGGCCCAACTACATATCTAACAAAATTCTTGCCTGAAGCTTATACGATTCAAGACACAATTAGAATTTAAACTGTTGTGTGTAAAAATAAATACCGTATTTTCCGGACTATAAGGCGCACCTAAAAACCTAAAATTTTCTCAAAAGCCGACAGTGCGACTTATAGTCCGGTGCGCCTTTATATATGGACCAAATTCCTCAATTTAAACTGGCCCGAAGCATTGTGTCATGAAATCAATCATAAGTGGCCCGCTGAAGACTATGAATCATGAATTAAAAAGACTATGGATCATTATTTTGTGATTTATAAAGTAATTTGTTGCGTCATCACCTTTTAAATGCTTATCTGATATTGCTGTATGGTACTTCTAAATCGAAGATCCCGCAAAACCCCCTTGAGTCAAACACCAGACCAAAAGAACTGCACTAAGGCGTAAAATTAACTAGAGTATAATATACCGGAGGGTGACAGTATGAAAGCTGTTGGGGGGGAAAAACGCATTTAGAATCATCAGATAGGCCTACATGCATGCATAATGAGCCAAATGAACCAAACGTACGATATTGCGAACTTTAGGTTACACTGATCTGTGAGGAAGCGCTTCAGTATAAACGAGCCGTGAACCCTGCTTTTTTTTTCTATTATTAATCCCATTTCCTTTCAAAGGTTAATTGAAACTCTTGACCCAGAAATGCATCACACGTTCTTTACGTTCAAGAAAAACACATTCGTCTCACTTCTAGCTAAGCGCAAAATTGCTAGCATAGCATCCTGGCGACATGATGGAGTGGCGTTTCGTTATGTTTGGATCTCACAAGATACTCGAGCATGACTGTGAATTATTGGATTATCCTTCATGTTTCATATTTTTGACAAAACTTTCCCCGAATCACGCCTGGCTCTTCCTTGCCATCGATCAGCATCTCTGTGTGACAGCAGGAAATCACATCATATTACCAGCCATTGGCTAATGTCGTTAGCGGATATTGTTCTGAGTCGAGGTGTGGACTCGTTCAATATGATTAAGCCCTGTGATGAATCTGCCCTGTTATTTGGGGACTGTTAACTGACTACAATGATTGACCTGAACCGCAAATCTTTTGGGCATTTATTGATGTTACACAAGTGTTTTTTTTTCTTTAATGACTGGATTTGGATGATAGTGAGCTTTGTGGCTACGGGGAAGCCTCGAGTTCCACTCAGCGGTGTTTGATTCTGTTTGGGTCCATATTTACAGGTAGTTTATACACTGAAGCACCGTCGGGGTCTGCTGGGTGATAAATTGAAGGTTTAGAAAAGCAGCAGCATGTTATGTGTGTGTGTTTGCTGATCCTGAACTAGCCTAAATCCTAATTGTTTTGGAGTCTGTCAATCAAGCCAAGCTCCTACTCCGTTCCCTGTTAAATTGCGTCACCTCGGGCTATTTTGGCAGAAAATAGAGAGCGTATAAATCAGAGGGCAAAAGAGTGGAGTGATCATTATTAACCTGAACGCAGACTCCCCTCGTTTCTTTACACAGTCAAAAATAGCTTGTGTAAAAATGCAATGGCCACATGTGTGACTTTGCAATGGTGTTGACCTGTGATTCATATTTCAAAGAGCCAGACTCACAAACACCCACTGATTGAACCGTGGTGACAGGACAGAAAAATCTATCTAAGTCAAGACATCCAGTTGGAAGTGCGTTCAAAAATAACACCGTCCAACCTAATACACAGACTTTTGCGCTGACTGTCATTGATCGTGACACTGTTTTCAATTTGTGAATATGACTAATGATATCATAATTGATTGTCAATTTTTTTGTTCGCTAATCCCTCCTAGTGCATGTTGTTCCAAAATGTTTAGTCTTTTCACAGTGTGATTAGACTCACATGTACAGAAACAGAAACTTTGATTCGGTCTGCAGTGTGCTGAAAAGCGGAACTCACGACTGGCCTTTAAACTCCGTCACATCCAACACAGAAGCATTTGGTCCTCACCGCAGGGATGCTCAGGCCCTCGATAGCGCCAATTAGAGCCGGAATCATTTTGTCATTCATGCAACATTTGACATATCCCTGTGGATCTCCTTTTCTGTCTTCGCTCTCCCTTTTTTACGATTACCTTTTTTTTTTTTCAATTAGCTAATATCAAGCTCTTTTGCTGCTAAAATGAGTATATAAAAAACATTAGTGCATAATACCTTTAGCTCTTCTAGCTTTTCACTCTATTTGGCTAAGATTCAAGGTAATCATTGTAAACACAGTCGGCCATCATTTTGTTCAATGGAGCGGCAGCAAAAGAATGATTACTGTCACTTAATCTATTATTGTATGCAAAAGGAATATCCTTCTCATTTTGGGGCTTAATAAATGCTTTTCACAAATAGTTTGCTCAGCTCAATCTAATGTGAGTCACTGTTGCCAGGTTTCATCTTTAGTCTTGCGCAGTTTGTAATTCCTTCCTTCATCATGTTCCTCAGTTGGTCTTTTAAGGAGTCAGACGGCGACTCTTCACTTTGAGGATATCAAGTAGCGCATTTTAATTTGCAGTCTGACTGAGATTTCACCCGACACCGGGCAGTACGCCTTCAAAAGAAGCCAGTGACAGGAAACACAGCCCAGTGTAGGTGCACATCTTAGTGAACATCTTAATGCACTCAAGTGTTCACTAGCCGCAAAACTCACGAACTTTGCCGTGCCCTCCCACCTGTCTGTCAAATTAGAAATATCAGACGGTCTCATACTCAAAGACGACTTTCATGTGCTGTCTGGGCTGACTGAGGACAACCTGGCACTTCAAGCAAGGTTTCCTCTGAAAACACTAAGGACATCCCATTGCGTCTGTTCCTGCGTGTACGGCACATGCAGTTTTTTTTTTTAATTGGTTTAAAATCAAACAGTTGGAAAGCTACAGCACAAAATAATTTGTTGATTTTGTTCCACAAAATGTCAGTCTGTGTTAAACTACCTTCGCTCTTGTAGTCATAAAATTTTCACTTAAAGCCGCAATAACTGAGCTCCACCTGTTCTCCATCTGTCAAAACATATTTTAAAATATGTGACAAATGCAGCTGACATGTTTTAACCACAGAGAGCTCGTGTTAAGCTTTGGAATCATTCGCCACATCACTGCCATTGCAATTTTTATCTCCTACGTGTGATCGTTTCATCGTCAGCATCCGATTATGTTGACCTGACTCGACTTATTCAAGCTCCTAAAATATCCTTCTCCAGTCCATCATATTGTCAGCTTGCGGGGGCAACAAATAATCAATTAAAGAATATTTTATAGATATATGGTAATATTGGCCAGACTGAAGTTTAAGACAGGGTGGAAATATGATGTCGGGTGATGCAATCTGATACGAAACTTCAATCAGACCTGAGTATGATACAATATACTTACTGTTTTTGCACTGCCTTTTATCTACACCTGCAGTGCAGCGGGCTAATCCTCTTGTGAGATCGATGCAATGCACGGCAAATTACCAAAAAGAAAAACTGTGTGGTGTCTTGAGTTTCAAATGAAATGGTCCAAAACCAGCATGGCGTATCCACCAGTAGCTCAGCCAATGCTGTGATTCAGTTTTCAGCCTTTATTTTTCTTCCTCCACTGATTGAGACTGGCAAACTTGGAGAACTGACAAGGCCTGCAGAGAAATCACTGTGCTGTTTCCACCCTTGAGCTGTCTGCAGGAAAGCTGCATTGATGCGTCTTCCAAAAAAAAAAAGACAGCAAGTTCGATTTACCGGACAGCATGTACTGTAAGTCGGCGTGATTTGTACGAGTCTAATCGTATTCATTATGAAGTTCAAATAAGCAAAGTCTTTCAAAAAGTGAAGGGGACATGTCCCCGGCGTGTCTACTGCTGCCAAAAACAGGTTCATTTCACACTGAGATGAAGGGACAGACATGTCTTTCAACCTGAATATGCTCTTCCATGCTGAGAACAAGGAGCACTTTGAGTATTCAAGAGTTAGCGAGAGAGAGAGAGGGACTAAACATACCGGGAGAAAGCGAGCGATGGAGCGGCCCAGCTTTGTGAGCCATTTGATCACACTGTGCCGTGAGACGGCGACGGGGCTCGGCGACGCCGACTGCTCGGAGGAAAGCGTCCTGTCGTGCTCGAGTCGATTGGCTGCCGCTCTGAGATGATTTGAGGTGACAGCAAATAAGAAATTTTGCATAATGCTCATAATGCTTCAACTTTTCATAAGTTCAGCGCGGCATTAAGCTTTGCATTTCAAGTCTTTTAACAATAGTTTTGCCGCAACTCTCAACCATCCGGCTGAGCTGAGGTTGAAAGTGCAATTTATCACAGTTTAAATCTGATGAGTCCCCAATTGAAACATTGGACGTTTTGATAGAAAATGTAACAACACAGCAGTAGACCTCCTGAAGTGAAAATTATGTTTTGAATAATGACTTACACAATAGCCGCCTAGCTGTGCTGTGACCCCGTTCGGTCTATACCGAGAACTTGTCGATCACTCCCAATGCCGAAGCCACATTGTAAGGAAAACAAAGATATTTCTCTTGCTAATAGTCTCATTGAAATTGAGATTCCACATTTTAACCAGGGGTCATAAACACACAAGCTTAAAAAAAAAAAAAAGGCAAAAAACAAGCTAGAAAAGGTCAGAGTGTTCTGTCTGCCAGTCTCCAAGTCGTCCTTTTTCAAGGTGAGCTCGCCAACACCACCGTGATTAAGTGTTTGCTGCGGTATAATTAAATGGTGACCTTTGAACTCAGACGAGACCTCAGATGCATATTAAGATGGCTACTCTGGATATATTCTTACAAGTTGTAACCCAGACGTGCACTCACACGTGCGTGCGCGCACACACAGTAGACCGCCTTTTAATCATCACCTTTCCGAAGTCATTAAAGAGCACTCACCAACATCACCTTTTGATTTCTACAGCCCATAAATACAGGGATTATCTCATTTATTTTCAGTTAATTATTAGAAGAACCGTAGAGGTGGAAATAATGAGGACACGGCCAGAAATGCTCTTCAGGGAGTAATTCAAGGATCTTGGCTTACGTTTTGAATGAAGATACGTTTCTTTGGTTTTCTTTCCAGAGCTATTAAACAGGTTTATCGAAACACCTTGACCAACAAATAAATATACGGGCCCTTCAATCTACCTCCACTGCATGAAATTCAAAATTGAAAAATTCTTACTCACATTTTGTACAATATTCACAATATATTTCTAGATTTTGTGTAGTTAGGCTTGGGACTGAAGAATAAATGTCACTAGATAGTTTTAAGTATCAACTAAAGACATCACCAGCACACACAAAAGAAGATGAAGCACGTAGTTAAAGTTACTTTTTAGCTGCCCTTTAAATGTGCTCATCATGTCATAAATTAATGTCGGCATCACTTACATAGTTAATGTCACACGTCCAATTAATTCTCTCCGCCGTTATCCTGTCTTTACCTTTACAATTATAAATTACCACCCAACACTGGCTGATAGATCAAGACTGTGAGCGGCCTTTAAATTTTCAACCAATGTAATCAACGGTAAAAAAAAAGAAATAGAAAAAAAAAACAGCTGTTAATCTCAGTCGCAACAGAGGGCAGAGCAAAGGCGATCAATAGCATTATCTCACTTATCTTTGTCTCATCGTGTGATGTATGTAGTCGAGAGTACGGGCCCACAAAACAAGCTCAGTGCATAATTCAACGCCAAACGGAGCTTATCGAGAGATGCAAGGGGGATTGCGGTCCGGCTCCCCATTAGCTTCGCATGGCGCAATGCCTTAACGAGAGATTTAGCGGAATCTATTGTGATGGACGGGATTTGCGACTGACGCCCACGGTTGATATTTATTTACCGAGTGCACAGGAAATACTTTGGTGACATATTATGTTTCATTTGATGTTTCCTGCCTCTGTCCACCACGGTATAGAGTGTCTCCTGTGCACCGCAGATAAATCACTTCCAGCCGGCTTATTACAAGAAATGAAGGAATTCATCATGGTGACAGTTGGCTGTTGCGAGCCTTCATTCTGACTGATTCATTAAGACTGAGAAAAAAAAGTTGTTTGATCGGGAAAATGTCGGTGGTGCTCGCCGCCACCCACTGTTCGAAATGGCCAAAATCATTATGTTGTTTTTTTTTCTTGTTGTTTTTTTATGATTACAAAATATATTCTTATAAACTATTGGGGAAAATGAAGAAAAAACGAGCTGTTTAATTTGAACACAAAGTAATAAGTAGCACTGGTAATAAAATAAACAAGGTTTTGTATTCTGTGTAGGGAGGGAGAGAAATAATATTTTGTAATCTCATGTGATTTCATTGTTTGCAAATTAGCCATTATTATCATTCTGTTTTGCACGGCTCAGCAGCAATACTTTCAAGTTTCATAACTTTCCGTTTTTACTTTTTGAGTGACAGTTTTTTCCCGCTTTGATGAGACACTTTACAATGGTTGGTAACAAATCCTCCGCCATGCCGGCGAACAGCACGGGTGATCCCCATGCTCTCTTGTTTATCTCTGAAAAGAGAATTACTAAATAGAAATACAAGAGCATTAGGATGGCCTTGTAAAGGGCAACGAGTGGCTCATTTTTTGGAAAGGATGTTGGGTTTCAGTTCAAGAAAACATTTTGTCAAGCTCAATGATGGACATCCTTTTTCATCAGTCTTTTATATCAATCATCTTTGAGTCCTTTCATCATTCTTATCTTTTGGCTACATCTGAGAATTTTTCATTATTTAACTGCTTTCTTTGTTTTGTAAAGATAAAACTTCCAACTCAATCAGGAATACAACAAAGCTAACTACAATTCAATTTTGAAATTATAAATTTGGTGTCGATAAACTGACAAGTGTAAAAATGTTAACGTATCTCATCTGTAATGTTTAATATACATACAGAATTTCAAAGTTGATAGCCAGAGGAGGTACTTGCAGTTTAGTAACTTACAAACCTCAAGTCTGAGTTTTTAAAAAACCCAATTACATCACAAACTTCATTTCAACCTCTTTTTTTTTCAAACCTTTATTCTCACATCAACAGAAAGTTGTAGCGCCTTCAATAGTCTTTGTCTCACCCTGTTTATTTGCTTGATCCAAGACTTCAAGCTGATACAAACCGAGGGCCAAACTCATCGTGCATTGCCAATTTCCACTTGGGATATCAACAAATGAGTCCAAAAAGGCCACATGCCAAAAGTGAAGGTTATTCACTAACTTAAACTCAAAGCAGGCAAATCTACTTTTGCTTCTACTTCTCAGGAATTCATTCATATGAATTGTTTTCTATTGCAATAACAGGAATGGAATGAACTATAAGTACACAGAAGTCATACGTTAGATAAGAATGTCAAATGGAGCTACTTTGGATTTTCTTCTCTGAGCAGCCATCTGTTGCCGAGCCTTGCGTGCAGCTCTATTTGATTTGTAAGTGTGAAGCAGCTTGCAATAATGTCATAACAAAGTATTCTATTTCCAGTCCATAGGTGTTTGGGTAATAAAGTGAACATTAATGTACAAATGACCTCATTATGGAGTTATTAAAAAAAATGTGTGAGGAAAATGAAAAAATGTCAAGACAATTTTTAGTCACCATCTAGGAGGATGGATGGATGGATGGATGGATGGATGGATGGATGGATGGATGGATGGATGGATGGATGGATGGATGGATGGATGGATGGATGGATGGATGGATGGATGGATGGATGGATGGATGGATGGATGGATCTTCATTGCCCGTCTAGACAGGCTGTCTGATTGTCATGAAACAATCACTTCTCTCCCAATCACCATTCGGAATGTAAGCAACAGCACCTCACTGGCACTGAACAGTGAAATGAAGTCGCAAACCACTTTGATAAAGTAAAAATTTATACCCTGCTGCTTTTGGTTCATGTGTATCTTTTTCTAATTTGATGCGCTGTTTGGAAGTGATGCTTAACAAAAACGGTACAATCGATGAATAAAAAGTAGAAGGTTATGCTTGCTTTGAAAATTGAATACAAACATTTTTTTGATGATGAAATATTAACCCAATCAATAAGAGATTGATTTTACTTGTACGCTCTTGCTCGACCCTTCTCGACTCTCTCTTGGCATTCAGACAGAGTTCAAGCCCGCTTTGACGTTCAGCCGTATTATTTCTCAGTCCACCCTGCTGGCATTGATTGAATTTACAAGTGTGTAGGAGCAAGATCCAGGTTTTTATTTAATTGTAACTTTTTGGTTCTCACATTAAATTAAAAGTACAAAAACTGTCAATATTTCAGTTGGGCTGATATTCAATAATTACTCATAAGTCCCTTTTCTTATCTGTTTTAATATAAAGATGAAAATAACTACTTCTTTGAAATAATTCCATTGAAAATTCTTCACAACCCAGAATGAAGCATGAAAAACCAAAACTGCAACCTCATAGGGGAGGAAATGTCATTGTCTTTGTCACGTCTGTTGGGATGTGAGATGGATTCTTTGTGATGATAAAGTCATCAATCATCCCTTGAATGAATCCTCTCACACATTCTTGTGGTGCAAGCAATGGAGCAGCCTCATTTTTCTCTATTGTAGCCTCAATTGAAAGAGATGAGACAGAGACTCTCGTGTTACCGCATCGAGATATTATCTCCCGCTTAAAAGCTTATCAAGCCGACATTAATGACACTGACTGACTGTTTTAGATTTTGATGGATATCAATGTGAGTGAGCTGATTTTCTTTTTTTTACACCTTTCTCCAATCTTGGTAATACAACCCATTCACGGACCATAACACCGCGTAGCAACTCGGCCCCAGCTCGTCTCTATTAACATCATTTGTCATAGCCATGGTTCTTTCCCACAGGTAGAGAAATTGGTTTTAAAAAAAAAAAACAATTCCAGCACACTGTGACATACAATATCAAAATAGATTATCATTGTCCGATGTCAACGAGCTCACGGTTAAGCAGTTGTACATTGTTGTACTCTCAATAGCTTCCATTCCAGATCCCAATAGGACTGCAGAATTCTATTTACAACGCAATACGTCTTTATTTATCTGGCGCTTTCACGAGACCTGTAGCGGTAAGAAAACGCTTTACAGAACATAACTACTCGGACCGACGTACATGCCGTGTTGTGGTTATGAGGATTCACGTTGGTAATCAATAATCAAGAGTATCCTTCACTCTGAGGATATTCCATCTATTCATTATGGTTTCCTAGGCCTTCTTTTTTTTTTTCCCCTCAGTCAGCGTTCACCTGTCCTTGCCGAGAACAAGGTCGCTCTGGAAATGTCACATTTGACAAGGCCACTTCTCCGTGTTTGGCTCACAAATTTTTCGATCTCTCACTTGGACTGATCATCTTGCGGAAGAGAGCCTTCAGTAAAGTGATCGATACCATATCTGCTCATGAATGCATCATTGAAAAGCCAATATCCATGTTAATAAGGTGGAAAGTGAGCTGTTTGGAAGAAGAGAAAAGAGGCAGCCAAAGGTGCAACGTGTGCAAGAAGTGTCAGCTTTTTGTAGTCTTGACACACTGGTGGCTAGAAACCAAATGGACTTACAATCACATGGGGAAGCTTGAGTGGACAGATAATCAAGGCGCAAGTGGAAGGCTCTCATACTACTTGTCTTGATGATATGCCAGAACGATGAAACTGGAGCCGAGCCAGGATTCGGATTGAAGAAGCAACAAACAGGCCGAAGCCAAACGGCAAATTGAAATAGTGGGCCGAGAAAGTATGAAGAAGCTACAATGGAGAACGGTTGTGGCAGGTTTGTGGGCAATTTGATTATGGTGATGAGGTGCAAATGGAGCAAATGTGGCTCGGCACACCTGTCTCCATTTGCTCGGACACTCCTGCAAATAGAGAGAAAGAGAGAGAGAGCTCCTGGACTGTGGAGAGTTTCGTAGAGGGAGGATGTTGAGGCCATATGCAATATTTCGGGCCAGTGACCCAACTCTCGTACCTCCAAAATCATAGATTTCTTTTTAAATATTATATTATTATAAACTATTATAAATATTATCTCATAATGTATACCGTATTTTCCGGACTATAAGGCGCACCGGACTATAAGAAGAATATTTTAGGTTTTTAGGTGCGCCTTATAGTCCGGAAAATACGGTATTATATTTTTTATGAATATTGATATAACGTGCAAATGTGTAGTTCTGAGTTGCCAAGTTGTTGCATTAAATTGTTTCTAACCAAACCCCCCACCCCTCCCCTCATTGTTTGCGGCGAGGCTTCCAAACACACTGCTATTTAGAGTAATAATATTCTTTAACATCTGTGGTTTCACCGGCCACGCCCACAGCATTTTAGAGTGGACAGAGCGAGTAGGTTTTGTTTTTCACAGATGTGTGCTTCACTATTTGAGTGTATGCATTGTTAGCAAATGCCACCCAATGTGAGTATAATGACATTTACAGAATGGAATTCATTGTGTACCACTTTATTTTAGCGTATATTGGCTATAGCACACTCTGTGCAGCAAATTGTACAAAAGCTCTGCATACATTTTTAATGTATAATACTATATGTAATGATAGTTGTCAGCCGATGCATTATTCACAATACACAATGTCGTAATCCACCTCGTCCGATCCTAAATGTCTCACTTTTAGAGCCGCTGTAATAGTCGTGACCATCATCTGTATGTCAATACTTATTTGCACTTGCTTTTCCACCCCTCTCAGTAAATATTCCAGTCATGTCGGTTTTTATTTTTACAGCCCAGTATTCCAAATTTACAGTGGATGGCACGGTAGACTTTATGACCTCCCCTGTTGCTAGAATCTCGATTTGGAAAAGGAAACACCCCCCCAAAGACATGGGGGTCATAAATGCCTGATAATAGCAAAGTCTGCATCACAGCAAACTATCAAATATCTTGTTAGAACTTTATTTGCGGTTCTTTTGAAAAACTTTCAGCACGTCCACTTTTTGGTGGAAATGGAAGAATGAAAGAATCAAGCATGGTATTGGAGCAGTTTTCTTCAACACAATGCCAATTTCTAAAGGGTATTCAATGGCGTCATTCAAACGGGCAGTTTGGGTTCTTTCAAATGGACAATTTAGCAGCTCATTTCGCCATCCAGCGCTCTTTTACAGTGCGCAGTGACCTGTGTCATATGGACGTTGGATAGAGTTCAGGCCATGCCAACCAGACGATGGGGTGCAGTAAAGCATAAAGATGTGGACGCGCCCGCTTGTACATTTGGCATACAAATGTTTGTGTGCTATTGTGACGACATAATGGAGTGAGAGAGGCTTGAAATGAAATGTGAGGTGTGATTCATCAAAGTTTTTGCTATTGTATCAAATTATTTAGTCCGACACTATTTCTTGCTTCAGCCTCCTGTCATGTGCACGTTTTCGCTCTTTCCTGCAGCCTCATCTTGAATATGCAACATAGTATAACTGCCACGCTCGTACAAGAATATCTGTACACCTGAAGACCATCGAAGTAGGTTACATCTTGCATATATTAACTATAATCACCATCTTTTTCCATTTGTGTGTGTGGGGGGTAGCTTCCGAGAACTTTTAATGTGTTTTCTCCAAAGTAGTGACTTGTTTTTATATGACTGCCAGCTATTTGTTGTCACTACTTTTCTAAATCACCACAAATGTAATAAAAGTTAGAATTAAGATTTGAGCTGTGAGTACCACCACTTCTCTAACCGTCATTCACAAGACTTGATCTTGGCAGTGGGTCCACTTGCCATGGGCCTGAATGAGTCCATGACACAGAGTGTTATATATGCCGGGGTATTACAGAGCCCTTCTTAATCCGCTTTGTCACGCTGTTCCCTCCGGACTGGGGTAATTTCATGGTGCTGAACTGGTATTGATAGAGCTTTGGTAAATGAGGCACGCTGCAATCGTTAACTTTAATAACCATAAAGATGTGAGCAATGGAGTCACATTGGCCCGCAAGAGGAAGCCCATACAGGTGATTAAGAATCGACCTGGGCTGTGGTCCACGTGGCCTTACATCTCTTATTCATACTAATCAAATTACCTGTAAAAGACTTCCGCACAATCATTTCCAGTTTTACTGCTGCCTAATTATTTTCCTACTCAATAAAGTGGAGCTAATTTTGATGTTTCCATTGAACAAAACAAAACACAAGCAAAATCCTTAAAAGATGTCTCAAATCTTCATGACTAAAGGGACTCCTCCTCTCTCTGACTTGCACGTCCTGTAGACCCAAATCCACCAAAATCATGTCACACCACCTGCGCCACAACTTATACCTGCTTTTAGCTAGTTTAAAGTCGAGTCAACTTTGATTATTCTTACACTACCAGAGTTTTTGTCAATAATCATCCTTCCTTCCTGATAATTTGAATAGTTTTATTGTGATGCACCAGTAGTTGCAAATTGAAATATCCTCGCCGGTCAATGCGATTTGCGTTTCTATCTGCTATATCTGGAGTACAATTAGCATACACGGAAATAGCAGTAGCTGGCCTTCTACACCGAAATATGTCATACACATTCTTTAAACCCTCCCTTTTACATAATTTCAGAAGAGATGAGTGTCAAACATCATAGAAGCACAGATAAATCTGAAATATCCACGGTGGTCTATTTCTACTCCTCCCAGGGATTTATCTTCCTACACGATCCATTTTAACTGCTACTGTTACACAAGTCGGCATCTCTAAATGAGGATTGTGTAATTCCTGATAAAATATACATTCGTAACAGCTGCCAAGAGGAGGAACATGAAAAGTTGTTTTCTGGCACTGCCTGCAAGGTCCTCATTTGGAATAGACTCAGCAAAGCTTTGTAGCATGTTTAAACATTATCCTAAGTAATCGGGGGGGAGTGCTCTTGAAGTTCCAACCAAGTAATGAAAAGATAAATTCTTATGCGCATCATTAAACATATGTGCAGCGGGACCACTAGCACAAAGCCACTGATTCATTTATCCCGATGGATTTTTCCTTTCCCCCCCCCCTTTAGTTATATAATGTATATTTAAAATCATAAACCAGTACAATAATACTGAACTTTAATTGCCCTTTTTGGTACACATTTCATCGCATCTTTATTTTCTTCCCTGTTGGGAACTCTGAGTTTACCAGCACATCATTTTCAGCGCTCATTTTGTATGCGGCACCGATTCTGCCCCCTGATGCAAACTTTGCACCCGTTGCACGATAACGAAGTAAGTGGCTGTTATGGCTTCACAATAAATAATTCGGATATAACTTGGAGTGGGTGGAGAGTGGACTCAGCCGCGTTTGGCAATTTAGTTTAAGCACGTTTGACTGAATTACATACATAGACAAACACACACACGCGTATATATGTCTATATATGTGTGTATACAGTGTATATATAATGTGTGTATATATAGATATATATATATATAGTAGTGATCCAGATGCAGATGGAATTACAAAGGCCATTCAAGCAAAACACAAGCTTGATGTTTGAAGCAGCATCTGCACGGTTTGAAAAACAAAACCAAGAAACTCAGCTTGCAGGTGGAATCGTTTCATTTTCACATGAGTGCACACCAATTAAGTTGTTTAAAATTAGTTCTTGGGGGTCTGTAGTTTTCCTCACTGCTCTGTTTATTCCCTTGGCTATACAGTATGTTAATATTTTGATAACTGAGTGATAAAAGCTGTGAAGAAGTGAAGATGGCAGAAAAATGCTAGCTGCTGAGCTCTTGGCCATGGAACATATTGTTGATTCTGATGCCAATTATTCTGGATTCCTTTTTCAAGCACTTTCGAAAATGAGATGGTAAACATTTTTTTTTTTTTACTTTTACTCTTCTATGATTTAATGAGCATTTTAGTGACAAAGTAAGCTTGATATTTTTTCTACCATATCGTGCCCTGTGATGAATGCAAAACCAGCATTTTTAAATGCTGCTAATTTGGGGTAGTCTCTTCAACGATGATACTGGATTATTTCTATTTGCACGTCACCGCTTTTTGCAACAATTTTTTAACACAAAGAATTCATGACATGACCGATTGCTCTTCCTCTCCGACACCCGCCCCGAAGATTTACAAGCTTTTCTCATTAACAGCTTTTAATTGGCTGTTGGACTAAGCTGAAAACAATGACGCATTGATCTTCTTAAACATAATCACCTCATCCAGTCATTCAATGGCTGCTGTCACTGAGGGCCACCGAGAGAAAAATGACCAGCCAATGGCCCCATCGATGCCCTTCACTTCCCCTCAGTAAAGTCTGGAGTGCAAAGCCACCCACTCCATCTTAACAGGTTGGCTTAACCCCTTTCGCTGTCTCATAGGCTCAGAGGACAGCATCCATCACAGCACGCGCACTCACGTGGCGTGACAACCTAAACAGCGAGCAATTAGCGCTGAACAGTAAGCAGCGGAATAAAAAAAATATTTCAAGTGATGTCACAGGGTGTCAAATAACCAAACCAATGAGCATCAAACAGCTGCAGCTCAACAACAATAAAGTGTTTGACAAGATAAGACCAAAATAAACATGATCTTTCGTTTTAACTTTCCTCTTCGGGTCATTCACAAGTCAACAGATCTCTAAAGCAAAAACTTTTGATTAGATCTCATCAGATTGTACAGCAAGTTGGTGCTGGTGAGATTCAATAAAAACATTTCCCATAGCACAATAAACGCAGTAAGAGCTTAAAGTTTAGTAGCCACTCTTTAAAAAAAAAAAAAAAAATCAATGCTACCTCTCCTACTTCAGCCTCCCCTATAATATACGTGGCGCTTTGGAATTGATTAAAACTATTTTAATTTATTTCTGTCATAAAGCTTACATCTTTAATTCGTTATGTATACATTACATGGAATTCTCCAAAGTCCCCCAACGGCGTGTTGATTTGCTGCTCAGATGCATTCTTTAATATTAATCAAGAGAAAATATTTTAATGAACACCAAATGTCCTTGTGTGACATTTACAGGTCAGAATGTGTCGCGAATGACAACAGCGCGAATGTAAAGAGAATTTAATTGATTGGGGAATAAGGGATGTCTGTTGTCCGTTGCCTACCCGTGTGTGTGTTGCTAATCAGCAAAGCATCCCTAGAAAGTTTCTCAGATGTAACCTTTTGCAGCGGTTGTGATGCAACATAAACTCCCCGTTTACTCAGCTTTGACTGAAAAGTGAGCACGCAGGTCAAAGGGCCACCAGCAAAATATTCAACAAGCCACCACATGACGGGCTTTGGGGCTTTAGCACACTCATGGGAGTTTTTTTTTGTCCCTCTTCTACTTTAAGAGTCCGTGTTGTGCCTTGTCCTGCCCGAAAATGCCAAACAAGCATTGAGAGAGGTGCATTAATAGTGCATGACGCAGCCAGCAGTCCAGCGCGACTGCAAATGTTTGCCTCGTAATCCAAGATTCGACGGCCTTTGGTCTGACCACACAAGACATTGATGGAAATGGGAGAGAAAAACTCACCCAACTTATGTAATTCATCTCAAACATTTGAAGAGCCAATTTCAGCACCCCCCAAAAAAACACACACTGCTTGTTGTAGAGTATAATCTTTTCACTGCAAGAGCGAGTACGATACAAACATTTTGGTTTCTGCTGTTTGTTGACCTTCCCCTAATCTGTATGCGTCTCAGTCTGTAGCTCGCAGAGGGCACATGTAACATCCTGTTATTCTTCCCTCTTTTCTTCTCCTATCCTGGGATGGCTTCCACTTTAATTGTTGGACGCAGGTGTCTGTTGCAGTGCCTGTCAAGAAAAGATAAAGAGTTTTTCTCGGGGCGCAAGGAAAGGGGAGTGCATTGATGGAGGGCCTCTCTCCTGCAGCTCCGCTGGCCGCATTAGCCCGTCGCTTTATAATTGTGTGAAGGGGGCACTTCCAGTGGCTCCCTCATTACTCACTGGCGTGGTCGTTACCTGGCAGGCAGACACACCTCGTCCTCTAGCGCTCTCTCACTTCTTCCAGGATGTCCCTCACCTCCATCAGTCCTTCCCATGGGGCGATCCCCCCTGCATTGTTATTTTGACCCAGAACCCCCATTGGCAGAAATCGCCTTTTCTTCTCAAAATATATTTTTTGACATTCTCCTTTATCAGCCAGCATACTATTGTACTACCTTCACGCTGAGTGATGTCACCCATGCCTTGGAGTTAATGTTCCAGTCTGTTATTCAACCTCGGAGGTTTCAGTGCAGCAGTATGATTACATTTTGGTGGCATGATTTTATTTGATTTTATAACAAGTCCACATGAGGTGTAATTGTTTATTTGTCGTCCATTTTTTCCACAGAGGGCGGTACGTGTGAGGTGATCGCAGCCCACAGATGCTGTAACAAGAATCGCATCGAGGAACGCTCTCAGACCGTCAAGTGCTCATGTTTACCGGGAAAAGTGGCAGGAACAACACGCAACAAACCTTCCTGTGTGGATGGTGAGCAACAATATTTCGCACTTCTCAGAAATTACACAAATGTGTGACAAGCCAAGCTCTTTATGAGTGTTCTTGAATGACTCACTTGATAACAACACTCCACACTTCCAAATAAATAAAAGACATGAGAAGATGATAAATAAGTGCATGCTGTTTGAAAAAATAAAAACTATAAAATACCAAAAGAATAAATAAATAAATAAATAAATAAATAAACAAATAAATGAATAGATAAATAAATAAATACATTTACAATTTACTTCCCCATGTCAAGATGGTTAGAATACTCAAATAAAAAAGGTGAATACGATTATGCATTTCCCATTTTTTTCCACTCTATTCTAATAATAGTCAGAAAGAGATTCTGTGCTCCTGGGCATCAAGTGGTTGATCCAGCGTTTGTGAACACCTGAGCATGGAGCGTGTTGCAGAGCACATGGCCCACGGCAGATCAGGCTGATGGAAATGAATAACTAATAAACAAGTCAGGGAAGCTTCAGGCGAGTGCACCTGAATTACCTCAGCTGAGGAAAACAATCAGGCTCAGGCACTTTTGTGGGGAGAAGTAAAAGCAGGGAGGGGCTCGCAAACCTACTGCGATAGAACTGAGGCCCTACTTCTGCCACAAAACTCACCCACTGCAATCTT
Organism: Syngnathus floridae; assembly: GCF_059516105.1. Lineage (NCBI taxonomy): Eukaryota > Metazoa > Chordata > Actinopteri > Syngnathiformes > Syngnathidae > Syngnathus > Syngnathus floridae. Next base: position 11,134,846 of record NC_142423.1, on the reverse strand, counting down.
TTGACCTCAACTCCAGCAGGATGTTAAAATATTTACCTTGGTGAAAGAAAGATGCAAAAAATTTAAAACATCAAGCAGGCACACTGTTATTTTTGTTTTAATAGGTCAAACAAAAGTGATGACGCAGGCTCCCTGGGCCTTGAATCTTTTCTGGGGGGGAGGAATTTGGTTGAACAAGGTATGCAGCAGTTTTTACCACCCCTATTGAACAATTAGTGAATAAAAAAATAGATTTTTTTTTTCTCGCATACCTGGCAAAAACTTCACTTGAAAAGGAGAACCGAACGGTTGGAAGCCAATTGATCATAAGTGTGTAAGCGATCTCACTCTGTGAGTCTTTGACATTCAGTGGAAGATGATGAAAACAGCAAATGCATGCTGAGTGAAAACTCTTCACCGATTCATGCAAGTCAACAAACTGATGCGTGACGTGCCCCAGATGAACATCACAACAATTTACCCTAAGTATAATTCTGCAAAAACGGTACTGTCGCGATACGATTTTTTGACTCAGTGCCTATGATCATTGAACATGGGAATTTGAGGCTTCAGGATACGCTGCAGACTTGCAAAAAAATTTCACTCTGTTTCAAATAGAAGTTAGGTCAAATTAAGAGTACCTGCAAAGGCACAAAAGTAGAAGCTGTTGTTAACACTTATCGCCTCAGTGGGTTTGGGTCCCCCAGCCGGAACTCTCCAGAGTCGGTGAATCGATTAGTAAACACTTACAGGTGGAGTGGTGATAAAAATGAAAAATACAAGCCAGTGAACAACAATATTGACCACAAATGTGCCACAAATAAGATGAACTCGTCACCTGATTAGGCAATTTCTTTATTCAGGTGCCACATACTCCAGTGGGATCATTTTCATCAACTTTATTTGCTCCTAAAACCAAACAAATCCTCAGTCACACACGATAAAAACTTTAACACTGTTGAGCCGTCTTGATCAGTTACTAAAAATCCTTTTCAGGGCTCATTTATTGTGGACACGCAGGCAGAGCCTTGAGGAAAGTGTTTGTCTTTATCTTTAGCCAAATTTGCAGTCTCCCTGTTTTGCTGTTTTATCATTAGCATCTAAATCCAGCATCAAAGCTCATGGTGAACATGGATCCCATTCTTGTGTGTGTTGTTTGTCACCAAGAATTACAGGCTCATTGAAATCATGCTGAAAATTAAGTTTTGTTGACTGTCCCATTCAAGTCGCACAGATATTTTTTTGCATCTTGCAAGCAGGCACGACGAATTTAGAGTCTTTTAATAACTACACTCATGTTTTGTGAATGTGTGAAACCAGTGTCGACAGGAGAGAACACGGGGAGAACATGCAAACTCCACACAGGAAGCTGGAACCTAGATATGAATCTACCGTATTTTCCGGACTATAAAGCACACCTAAAAACCTAAAATTTTCTGAAAGGCCACCTTATAGTCCGGTGCGCCTTATATGAGGACAAAGTTTTAAAATGGGCCATTCATTGAAGGTGCGCCTTATAGTCTGGAAATTACAGTAACTCAGATGTGCTAACCAGTTGGCTAAATGTGATGGCATACATTGTTATGTTCATTTAACAGCAACATGAGTCTAGCGTCAAAACGTAATTGTGGATAATTGAGTGGCTGTTCGGGACCCTTCCAAAATCCCTGATGGCCACCACTCCCCAGGTCTTAGCAGTAGTAAGAGTAGAAAACAAAGCTAGGATGCAACAACGACTTACCATTTCTAAGTTTCTCATCGACTTAGGACCTCATCTTACTGTTCCCATGTGAGCAGTTCTATGAATTCAGTGTGCTTTGATTACTCAACCAGCTCAGGGTCTGTCATTGACAATTGGCTCTGTCGCGGCCTCTCTCAGCATTCGCGCACAATTTCTTCGTGAGCTGCAAATTCTTGTTTCAGTTGAGATTGAAGCTTTTTGGCTGAAGATAGAGAGATGTGACGACAGCGTGTGCGGGAAGGCGTCACGCTCAGTCGGGGTCTGCTGTCAGATTATCCCTGTAGTGGGAATTGATTATTAGCTTTGACAGGGAGAACTATGTCCCAGTTATGTCACAGCCAACGAGGCTCTTAGTGAAGAACATCCCTTTTAACAAGTCAAACGCTCATATCTCCGCAGCCTCGCTCGTCATCGCACTTATCCCGGTGGATGTGAAATTTAAGCCCCCAGCCATAGTTTGGACACCACCGAAAAGGTGAAAATTGCAAACACGCACGGATAGTAATCTCGAGCACGGGTTGGCGGATGTCCTCACAAGACACTGGCTACCCCGGCTATGTTGTCATGTCGCTGCTGTAGCAGCAAACTCGCAACAAGAGCCGCATGCAGATGCCCGCTCATCGCTGATCACTGATGGGGAATGAACCCTTCTGTTATGCCGCGGGTGCATATAGCCGAGCATGACAGGTTGTCATGGTACATTTAAGATACATCCGGGGGCGGGGGGCGGAGCGGGGGTAGCGAGGGGACACACATGGATGGCAAGTGAAAGAAGGAAAGGGAAATGCTATGAATATTACACTGCTGGTCAAACAGATGGTGAAATGTTTGCCTGCAGTACATTAAAATGTGGAGGACCAGCTCCAAAATATTTGTATTTTATCTAATTGTGCGTGGCATTGTTTGACTAATAAAGCCACTCCATGCTTCGGATGGTTCAAATGACTTCTTGTACTTGTTTACAGTTTGGAATATTCCAAGATAGGAATAAATGTTCAATGGAGTCAATCTTGCTGCAGATATGAATATTCACATCTGAAATGAACAGAATGAGCCCATTATGAGCTTCAAATGGTCACATTAATAATTTAGAAGGATTGTCTCACATGACGTCCGCCACTTTCACAAGCGCCGTGCTGATTTGTCTGCCCACCTTCTGGATCGAATACATCAATATTATTTTGCGCCTCAAATTAGACCTGCTTTATGAGTGTCTATATTCTAGTCGGCGACCTAAACTACTGCATGAAAATGACAAAGCACCTGCTATTTTCTGTCACCAAGTTCTCACATGCCTTGGGAGTGGAAAACCAAAGTTACCTTGGATTTATTTTGATTGTCTTTCGTCAGGTAGAGCCAATTGCTTGACTTAGTCCCAGCGCAGGATTGTCACGTTACCCCAGTGGCACGTATAATGGCTTGTGCACTTTTATATGTAAATGAATCTCCACTGATTAAAAAAAAATCAAGCGGAAGAAAAAAAGCTAATTTTTTTAGATCTTTTTTGCAGCCATTCATTGAAAGGATGTCAACCATGCTCTCAGCGTCGTGCCAAGTTAAAAAGACATTAACTATTCATTAAACCCACGGTCACGTAGTCCCATTTTGACACATACAGAAATCAATTCTCCTCGTCACACATCACGATGTTCAAACATTCCACTACCTGGCAGGGAGGAACGTGCGACACGCTTCCATCCATCGCAGCTCTGCTCTGCCGCCATTCTTCTGACAGATGCACTTGTGAAAGGTTCTCATCTATTCATGTTTATCAATTGAAGTCGCACACTCGCTTGTTTGTCCGACAAAGCGACCCGCAACTGAACATCTTGAATCAAACGCTTGTTTGTCTTTTTTTATCTGTGTATTCCGAGGCCCATGCATCATGTTTGTACACGACTTGTCCGGATGTATTAATGCCTGATCCTGCCAGATCCAGACAGCCACAGGATTTCAAGACATTATTTTGATTCCAGCTTTCAAGATCAGCTTTGAAGCAGCCACAAAAATGGAAAACAGTAGCAGCACATTGAAAGAGAGAGAGAGCATATATTTGACAAGACCTTTCTTTTTCTTTTTTTTTTACATTTTAAATAATAACCATATTTCAGGGTGAATCGCTCTAATTTCAAATCGTCCCTGTCCAACTTGTTTCCATTTTTTTTCCATAGACAAGTGACGTTATTTGTCAACATTTCAATTTGTGTAGTTTTTGCAGACCATTAAAATTGTGTGGCATTTTCACTAAATGTCAGTATATTTAATTAGAGGACAATTAAAGGGTTCATAATTAAATTACTAATTGGCCATCAAAATGTCTCTTTCACTTTCATGACCCTAAAATGATTACATTAAATGCCAACGTGTTGTTAACAACATTCTGATTAGGTAAACTCCCGTCTGAGCCACAATAAGAGGAGCTTGATTATAGATTTTAATTAAGATACTTGATAAAATATAACCTACTTCGATAGGCAATGTTGGACCCTCGACTGTCGGCCCATGGCAACTAACAGCACAATATTAACTGTCATGATTTTATGAACAAAGAAAATGTTTAAAAAATGTTGAGTTCAATATTTTTATTAGACCGGTAAACATTGTTTTATATACATGATCAGTTTTTTCAGCATTTCTGCAACCAGATTCACTTCAACAAGATTCAAGTGTTAAAATATGTGTGGATCAAATAATATCGATTGAAATATTTTCTTTCCTTGTAGCAAATACACATCAGCAACTGTGTTTCATTGCCTTGGAGTTGCATTTTTCAGTGATTTTATATAAACACATCACCTTATCATGACTTCAAAATGTTTTGGGCTCGGCAGATTAAACAAAAATGATATGCGGTCAACACATGACCTTTTGCTCAGCAAGTAAACATCATTGTGCAGCAAACCATCCTGACATTTCCTCCAGTAATGTTCTGAAAAATAATATATTGCTGACTGGAGCCCTCACAAAACAAGTTAACAAGTTTGGCCGTCCTGTAAAATAAAACTTCATATACATTTCATGAAACCCACGTTCAAGGTTTCACAGTCTTTCAATTTTAGAACCACAAGTTCATTTTTCCTTCCTTGCATTTTCATCTACTAAAGCAAGTTTCCATATATAATTACTATATAGCATATAAAGTTGTTTTCCATCTCAAGTCAAGGATTCACATTGTGAAATGGAAACGTCCCAAAGTTCCCTTCGCGTTCCCTTGAGAAGAGCAGCGACATCAGTAACATTTGATGCGATGATGAAACACTTTTCCTCAAGCTGTCTGCAATTTTTATTCCTAACAAGAACATCCTGCATATGGTTGCTTTTGCACCTCCTAAACAGCTGAATGAGTGTTGCTGTCAAATATTTAGTTTTTGTCCAAGAAATGATATGGTGAGAAAAACACATTGGATGACGGAGCAACACGTGCTAATTAGCGAGAAATGTAAAACTCCACGAGGGAATCCAAAGTTCTGATTCACAGCTGCTTTCCCGAAAATCTTGTTTAGGCATTCAAATATCCTGCAGCCATCATGTCTTGAACTCTGCTTGTGCATTGTAATTTGCTCATATTCCGAGGATGATCCACATTGTAAACAAAAGCGAAGAGAGTTTTAATTTTGAACAAATTCCATCATTTGACCCTTACATGTCAATGTGAACATAGAAAAGCCGTAGTAGATACCCGCTGTCTCCAACATGCTAATTATTTGTCCAAGATGAATATTTTAGCACGTATATTGTACTCGTACACTGACAGCAAGGAAGAAGGGGGGGATGGATGAGAGCATATTTATTTTTGTCAAATAGCCGGCAGATGAATTGAGTCGATGTTAAATGAACTCAATGAGATGCTTTTCAAAATGAGTTTACCCACCCTGGAACTACATGACAAAATGATTCATTTGCATTGGAATGAAACCAGATGGAATGGGATGACTTGGAAAATATTGACTTACAAGTATTATTCTTTAGGTATTTTCTACTATTGGTAATGGTGAACTGGTACCAGTTTGTGTGGTACTGGTTTCCTTTTTTGTGATGATGATGATGAAGAATACATGTAGGATATTTTACATTCTCCATTCAAGTTCTGGCACAAATTCTGTCTACCCTGTGTTCTTGACTGTTTTTGTAAAACAACTCACCAACCCCTATTTATATCTTTGCTCACCTTCCCTAGCGTCCATTGTAATTGGGAAATGGTGGTGTGAGATGGAACCATGTCTGGAGGGAGAAGAGTGCAAGACTCTGCCTGACAATTCTGGATGGATGTGCTCCTCCGGGAATAAAATCAAGACCACAAGGGTGAGACCTCACCGAATGATACGTAAAATATTTTTGCAAAAATGTCTTTAGGTTTGGTTTAGAGCAGTCTAATAATGCAGACCACCTCAATAACACGTGAAGGATAAAACTGAAAGCATTATTATAAAACTCAGTAAATTTGTGACCTCTGAACATATCCGAGCGTGAAGTGGTCAGTGAGAGGAGGCAACATCTCGGGCTGCACTCCTCACTCAGATAAAGTCAACAGCCACTCTTCCTCATTGCTGCCCTTTGGCTAGCTCGGCTACCGCTGAGCGCCGCATACAAAAATAACGACGGGAGCTAAGCCCACCGAGCCGGCAGTCGGGCACACCGTGACAACTTGATCGGCCCATTTGTATTCGTTTAACCAACTCGCCCCCCACCTGAAGGCGATCACCATCTTTTTTTATGCTTAGTGACAATGACTTTGAATACAAGTAGAGTCTAATTTAACGGTGGGGGGGCAGCCAGTGAAGGTTACGCCACACGGGGGCCCACTGACTTTCACCAGGCCGGCACAAGCATAAAATCTCCAGAAAGGATTTGACCGAATGCGGTCTTTACGCCAAGGTAGGTGGCATTGCTCTATTCCCTCCAAAGAATGCATCTTAATCTCAAATTTCTCCTTTGCGACAGTCCAAACTAGTTTGAGAATAGAAATTTGGATTTCTTACGACTCAAAATTCCGTGAGTGAGACACGGCTCAGTGAAATCTTCCAATTTGGTGAGGCTGCTTTTCTATCCAAATACACATCTGTCCTTTTCTCTTGACCCTCTCTTTGCAGAACACCCAGCAGCCATACTCCCCTTTTTAGCTTCTGGAAGCAAAATGCAGAGGAAACGTCAACCGAAATTGAGCTGCATTCTTGCTTCTGTAAAGGTTAGTCTTTCTCAAGATGTTCTTTGTTTTTGCCACTTTATTCGGCCGCCCGCTCGCGACAGACGAGAGACCGAGTCATGTTCGATGATGTCTCATTAACCCAAATAATCGAGTGTGTTTACATGCTGCGCATGATTAGGCGGGCGTGACACAAATGCGAAATCTGTCACCACCCACAGTACACGTTTATCACGGCGCACCGGCGGCGCATTTAAGGAAGCAACATGGATGCTCATCCTTAAAAGAAACGGTTCATCTAATACCATGGCTCGTCTCTTTCTCTTTGTTCCACGTCCCGTTCTTGGTTCTCTAACAGTTCCTTGCACAGCTCTGCCAATCCTATTTGGAACTAATCTGTGACATGCGACTTACTCTTCTCTCGGTGTACTCTCGCTCGTGAGTATGTACGTGTACTGGACAACCCCGGGCAGGTTGATTTTATTCTTGTTTTTTGGTTCTTGTTAAAGGCCACTTGATATAGCAATCCTCTCATTGGAGCCGCTATCAGGCCACAGGCTCGGTGAAAGGCCTTTTATCCCAGCACTCTGCTCTCTTCTTTGATCCGAGTTCCTCATTCGCCCTCCTTTTCCAACCAAATAGCATCATTTGTTTGTTCCACCGTAAGCTGGAAAGCCCCCAATACGGCTTTTGTTTCTTTTCAGAAGGAAATTGACCAGCAGGTTCGCTTTTTTTGCTCTGAAAAGCCTCACCGAAGCACAATGGCGCACACGCACCAGCGTCTGCACCCATTTTCTCGAAATTGCCGTGAACTCTGAATCCGGTGCCTGACATCCATCTTTCTTCTTCTTTTCGTCGTGTTTTTCCAAAAGGGAGTCTTTCCTTGCCTGTAACAGCAGACAGACAAGGCAGGCAGACTCTTTTTGTTGTCACGGTGACACAAAAGCTGGCGAGCACCTTCCAAATCATTTGCCCAGCGTTATCCACTCCAGTGGCCAATTAGATCAGGCAATTTCTTGTGCTCCTAAACTATTCCACATCTTAAGAGAGACTTCATTAAATAGTTGGAAAAATGACACTTTTTTTTTCCCCCTTGCATTTGATGACTATGCAAGAAATGTGGTGAAAGACCAAATAGTGAGTTACAACGAAATCTAGTCGATGATGTCGCACATTGTACGCACCAACATGTGAGTAGCCCCAGAGCCTGCTTTAAAAATAGCTCCTCGCCAGTGAGATGCCGCAATTGTTTTTCATGTTGCTTTCTTTGAGATAGATTTATTTGAAAGCCCTTCACATTTAGCAATAACCAAGAAGTGGCACTTAATTTGATTGGTGACACACATACAAACCTGATTTGACAGAATTCTTTCACCGCCATGATGAACACAATGAATATATTATTTACATTCAGATATTTATATAAATGTAACGATGAGGCTTTGGGAAAAATTAAGAAAAACTTTTATACGGTTAGTGGCTTCACAAAACATTGCGGCAAAACATTTCTTCGATGCAACTCTTTGTCTGGCACTACCATTTCTAATTTCATCACGTCAAACTTCATTTTGTACATGTATTGCTATCCCAGAGTGATGGAAAAGTGTGTGAAAGACCATTTAGCCTTCAGATAGTCAAACATTCATTTCTTATTTGTTTGCTTACATTGTTTTTTTTCCATTATTAATGTAACTTAAAATGCTATTAAACGGAACTTAAACAATATTGTTGCATGAAATCGTGCTTTTAGAGGATACTATTGGCAGCTGGCCCGATTGTTTTGTTAAATGCTGGAAAGGCTACGGCCATGTTGGCAATAAAAGCTTCAGCTTAGGGTAATTGTTTTCATCTCCTTTGCACTCACTGGCTGAAGTCGGAGTAATTGCAATTGATTCCAACCGCTGAATTAGAATGCGTACAACTCCCGCCACTTCGCAAATAATTTTTTTTTTAAAAAATTCCCCACAACAAAGATCATTTTAAGAGGCAAGGGACACATGGGAACAAAGGACACCTTTGTCACATTTACCACCTACATGCTTGAAGGTTGAAGTGACAGCATTTGCATAGAATCTTGGAGGCTAACAAATCTCTGGTGGATCATATCTGAGCTGGAGAGTGGGCCAGAATATCCAACCAGTTACAACTACCGCTACTCCTTTGACAGAGGTCATTTCCCACTTCATCCTCTTACACATCAAATGGTGATCACACAAGATTTTATTAAAAGGACATCCCGGAGATGAATACTAAATGATCAATAAGTGACCTTTGAACCCATTGTAAAATATAAATCTAATGGACAAAAGTGAAGTTATTTGTCGACCGCCAAATTAGGCCATTTGAATTTGCCTCGTCAAAGACGGGAGATTTTCTTCTTAATAGAAGCCTGTGTGCCATGATAATACTTGAACTTGGAATATTATTTGAAGATAAAAGTCAAACCGCAGCGCGACAATTTCAAAAAGCTTTGGCGTACATCATTCCTTTGGGCTCTGAGATGCATCAAATGACGTTTTAACCGAAATCGAGTCAAAGACAGTTTGTCAAAGCGTACATAACTGAAGAAAAATGACGAATTTCCCTGAGTCCAACATTCACAACTCGACACTTTCTGCATTTTACTTTTCAAACTGCATGCTTACCAGTTTGCATGTAACATCTGCACGTCGAGTTGAGCTTTAACAGCTTTGGTAAGCGTGGCTCTCGGTGTGCCAGAGTATCGCGTACGTCACCTCACGCAATCATGTACACACACCTGCCAAAGCCTGCTCCAAATGTCACGGCTGTATTGTTGTTGTTTGGGATCATGAGATTTATAATTGGCTCTGTTTACGGGAGACTCCAGGTGTGTTCATCAGAATATAGAAAATAAAATACGTGGGAAGTGACTTGAAAAGAAATACGATGGGATTCTTTCTAAAACGGATAACCCACACATTTATTATTTTTGAATATTTATTTTGTCTGCTTTGCGTTGTTACAAAAAAATGTCGATATAATATGCATCATAATTACTGTTCACAAGTAGTGGTATGTTCATGTTAGTTTCCATTTCTATTCTTTCTGACTGGCTTTAACTCTCATAATCTGCCTAAAACGGTGAGCCAGTGTTTGCTCGGAGGCTCCACCGTATTTTCATTCTCATCTTAACATAGATGAAGTTAAAACCTCTCCTTGTAGCATACTAGAATACACGTACTTAGGGTTTATACAAATCTCTGGCTTGAGGCAGAAGCTGGAAAGCGAGGGAATTCTCCAGTAATCAAAAGGTTTCACAATACCCCATTGAAATGTGTCCTGGTGTGCAATCTGGACCAAATAAAAGTCCCTGAACCGGAGTCACAGACGGCTCACACTCCACAACAGGGCCACTGATCCCATTTAGTGAAAAAGTCATTTTGCCAGGATGGAAAAAAAAAAAAAAAAGCCGTCGCTGGGATTAGTTGGTTTATTACGGTGCAGGTTAAGGTCAAACCCAAACCAGTCTGAAGTTGGATATCAAGGAATAGGCAGCGTGTCGTCACGCTAAGGTTGTGTGAGAAGACTTTATACCGGCGCCTCTGAATGGAAGCAACCGTGCGTTTTGTTTCCTTTTGTCTAAGCTGTCTGCTTTTAGTAACAGCAGGATGCAGGAGGTGAGACGGGGCTCCACAAAGCACTAAACAGTTCAAAAGCTTCCCGTTGTTTGTGAGACACACCAAGGAATTCCTCAGGGTCTAATCCATGTACACTTTTGTCTCTTTCTATCTAAGCACGTGTGTGTGTTCTTTTTTTTCCTCCCTTCTCTTTTCCTCCTCCCCGTGTTTCAGATTCATCCCAGGACCTAACGACGAGCTCCCATCGCAGCACTCTGCGCCAGCCTTTCCCCCTCTCATCTATCCTTTCTCTTCCTGTCGACTGGTGTAAAACTATTACATCCGAGGCTGGTGACTGGATTACCTGGGACCACAGAAAGGATATCCACCTAGATAAAACAGCTTTGCTCGCGTGGCGCCAAGGATTTCAAACGGCGTTAATCCCCTGTTTGATCAAGGAGCGCCATGTTGGTGAATCTCCTCAGCTGCGGCCGGCTTGCTACCAACTCGCTCCTGGTTTCCTTCTTGTGCCGTACGTAAATTGAAGCAGCTCAGTCGGGGTCATTTTGAACATTATGTGAAGACTTTCACCCCGCCGGTCTAAAAAGGTAAAAGACGGCGAGAAGACGACGGGCGACCAGAGCATGGAACTAAAAGCACAAAGGCGGGAAATTACCCTGATAACCTTTTCTTTCGGTGTGGATAGCTGCCTTTGTGTTTGACTTGCTTACAAGATGGCTTTGTAGGGACTACGTAGGAGTGAGAAAGAATTAGCCAGCCTGGATGAAGTTAATCAGTTTTCTGCTTTGTGACTCAAAGGTCTGCCCTTATGGCCTCACCTTTTGCGGTCAATAACGAACTTTCCATTTGACGTCTTGACCTTGAAGGCATGTACATTCTACAGCGCTAGTTTTCTTTGTACGTGAGGACACGTGTGCGTTTGCGTGTGTGTATATAGATATATAAATAAAAGACATATATGGCAGCAAATCCAACAAACTGAAAAGTATATTTAAGACTATTTGGAGCTTAACCCCCACTGTGGTTATCTTTTGTTTGTTTTCTTCTGGGGTCAAAGTGCGATTCATACATGTGGAAAGCCCTTCATTGACGTCTGTACTGAAAAAGATGCAAAGTGTAAAAATAGAATACGTCATTGGTCATGTCAAGCCAGAACATGCCGGTAAAGATGAGGAAAACAATGTATAGGCCTGCCTCACAAAGCAACAGTCTCAGTTGCCCCCCCCATCCTGAAAAAAAACGTAATTGGAACATGAACGTGTCTCTCGCTGCTGAAAGTGGTCGTAAGTAATCCGTGAACGTTTGCTGTTTCAATGTACTTCTCACATCACAGACTGTGACAATTCAGGTGAAATATTCCGGAACACAGAGAGGCGGTATTGACAACTACGGAAAGAGAAATGCTGTTATCCCCTAGTAGAGATCCGAGTATATTACAGGAGAGCCTCATGAGAAATAAAAATGCTTTTCTATACTGATTTGCAGTCTCCAGCTCCCTTTCTGCAGTGATGAGGAAAATGACTTCTTGATATGTTGTAATATGGTGTCTTTTATATGATGCATTAACATTGTAAAGAGACGTTTTGCTCGAACGAACGCGCAATCAGCAACAACACATGGCGAATGTGACTCGCAGGCTAACAAACGTGCAGTAAACACACAAACGATTCCGTCGCGCTTCACTTGTGTTATTCCCCTGCCAGTCGCTTGGATTTATCAGGATAGCACATTCGATTCATTCAGGCAATTAGAATAAAGATTTCCAATATCATGCCAGGCCAACTACAAGATCATTTCAATATCTAGCCGCTTCTCTTCTCATTTGAGAGGTGCTTCTCCCAGCGGATGCGCTTGTATACGTTCCATCATTGCGCAATGTGTCGAGTTTCAAGCAGTGCTAAAAAGCTATGAAAAAGACAAATGTGACAAGTTGGAAGTGAATATCCAGAAGTTGGCAGAGGAATGATGACCTGTTTACTCTTTGTAGTCTCGTATAAAAAAAGATTAATTTGGCCATTGGGCCTCAGAGAGACCATTTTGCCAGTATCTTGCTGTGAGGATTATGCAAATGTTTGGTGCCTGCATGAATCAGGGAATTTTTTTTTGCCCTTGTACAATTTGAAGTGAATTTTGCCTTTGAGGCAAAAAGGGTTTCTTCATGTTTTTCTTTTCTATACTTTTTAGCTCAGTGCACAATAGGAGTCTTGCTGGAGTGGGAGGCCCTGCGCCATTTTATAATGCAGCATGAATAGATAAGAATACCGTATTTTCTGGACTATAAGGCGCACCGGACGATAAGGCGCACCATTAATGCATCATGTCAGATTATTAATCCAAATGAAATCATTCTCCATTTTATCTTTATTTCAACTTCAGACACAACAAATTACTTTATAATCACAAAATAATGATCCATAGTCTTTTTGATTCATGATTCATAGTCTTCAGCGGGCCACTTATGATTGATTTCACGACACAATGGTTCGGGCCAGTTTAATTTTAGGAATTTGGTCCATATATAAGACGCACCGGACTATAAGGCGCACTGTCGGCTTTTGAAAACATTTTAGGTTTTTAGGTGCACCTTATAGTCCGGAAAATACGGTAGATGGTTCTCCTCCATCCTCAGTTAAGTGCAATCTGCAGAGAGAGGCATCCATCAAGGCCCGATGACCTCCCGCTGAGTGTCCTCACCGGACGGGATAATCAACCACTGACAGCAAGGGTAACCCTTTATCGCATGTAAATCCCAAACAATGTTGTCAACTTCCAAGGGCAGCTCAAGTGAACGTTGTCCCATGCGGATATTAAACGCTCGGTTTACTTCAAGTGCTTTTACCGCCTCTCCTACCTTTTGACTGCACTTCCTGTCTGAACATGATTATCATGCTCCAATATAAGAGATTCACGTAACTGTCATTTAGACGAGCTTATTATTGGCAATGTTGTGTTCCGTAATTATAGTCATTATGGTCAGAAGTCATTGTGAGCGGCGCCTTTGCAAAGAACTTTTAAAGGAGCCGGCCAACAGAAATCATCTCTTCAAATGACTGCTAATGTACTTTCAATTGCGGCACAGTTGTATTATTACTGGAAACCTTCTTGACATGTAAATTAATATCAGCCGAGAACCAGTCCAGGGTTTATACCACCTCTCGTCCAAAATCAGCTTGAATGGGCTCCTGAGCCGTAATGACGATAAGTGGTATAGAAAATGGATGGGAATAGAGTGTGGAAGTTGATTGCCGGCGGTGTAAAAGTCGGCGGCGTTGTGCTTGATTAGTCCCACTCATCCATTTCAACTTTCTTTGAGACTTGTTCCAGGCAAATCTGAAAAAAGGAAGAATCGCAATCTGGCTCATGTGCAAGATATAAGTCTCCTGCCCAGAAAACATCAATACCGTAAACTTTAAAACAAATGATTTCCAAGTCTGTGCTTGGTTAAAAAAAGTACTGAAATAGCTACGCTTCAGTACCCGACAATATTTTAGCTCATTATTTTGTAAGCCAAATGCAAATGTAGGAAACCCGGAGCCTTCAATTACTGCCAAATGATTACTTGACACTTGACAAAAAATAAGGAGCTGCGAGTGAGATTAGAAAACAGAGGACATCAAACTATTTGTGTTTGAGGCTACTTGTTTCATTAGTTGAGAAAACACACACGGCGCTGTTTACAAAGTCATTCATCGGAAGTTTTCAAAAGGTGTTTTAAGTGAAGTGACTCTCGAAATGGATAACTAACAAGGAATGCAAATCCACTTTGTGCTCATAGACCAAACAGGATGGTTGTCGTTTGTATCACCTCTGTCTGTTTCTAAATTTTGCCATGCCCTTGAAACAGTATCTGCATCCCTCAAAGGTTTCTCAGGCGGTGAAGCTGCTCCAAGACGGCAAATCCATCGGTCTGCTGTGTCTCCAGGCACGGGGTCAAGAACCAGGTACACTAAGACCGCCTCAGGCCCAATCTCAGACCAGACCAATTACGGGCCTTTATAGACGTATGAATTAAATCTACACAGCTGTTCTGGTTACAATACAATGACTTGTATGTCCACCCCATGGTCAGATCCTTTTCAAATGCCAAGCCTGATCTCATAAGCAGTCATACAATACCCTCAGCAAGGTTTCATCTAAATCACAAATCGTATTAAAATCATATTGAAATACCAGTTGATGAAAACCTCAGCTCTTAACAGTTCAATCTAATTCTAATACATTGCCTTTATTGATCTCAGACAGGCCCTACTTTTCATTCTTTTCTGTGAATAGTTTGAAATGTTGAATAGGAGTATGGAAGAAATGGAGGTCGACTCTACTGTGGAGGCAAAGAACATTCTATACGTTGTTAAATTCTCACATTAAATAATCGACAAGAGCAGGCTGGCCTCCAGGCAGCTTTTTGTGCCAGTCCAAACCAGCCCACACAAAAAGTACGCTGAACTTATTGTCAAGTCGAAAGTTTTGACAATGTACAGAGGGAGATGACCTTGGCCTACGCACTTGACTGCGAGTTAGTTTCCATATAATTGGATGTTTGCCAATTAGAAAAGTAGGTAGAGGGGGACTGTGTAGTAAGTGTCGAGTGGAGGGCAGTTTCCCAGAATTTGATTCATAAACATTCTGGTTGGACTCTGAAAAAAGTCATATTGAGTCAACGCTGGATCCAAGCAGGTGGAAAAATTCAAACCAAACCTGACACCCACAGGTGTTCTGGTCTGAATCTGCTTGAGGCTGCCAAATTGATATTTTATGTGGATTAGCATAATCTGATACTCAGGTGCTCTTATACAATTAATTTGGAATCCCCAAACATTATGGAGCAGCGACAAGCACGGAAACACGCAGAAGGGCAGATAAACTCCTTTATCTCAGTAGGCGGTGCAGCCACCCCTACTGCGAGAATGTAATGTCAACATGAGCGCCGAGCAGAAAGCAATTTAGATGTTATTCCCACGACAGCGCTCGGGTATAACTGTCCAGAGGGCGGCTGTTTGGTATTACCGTCCTCACCTTGTTTTTCCCTAAAGCTGTTATCTCAAATAGAATGGCGCCTTTCTCAAGATGCTGGCCATTGATCCACATTGGCGGTGAAAGACTTCTTCTGCCTGAGCCGTCAACGCTTTGTGTTTATTTGTCATGACACACGAGAGGACCACTCGACAGGTAGATGTCACCAAGGGTCAAAGACTTAGTTATGATACATTCCCGAGATATTGTTCTAGGCACTTTAAATTCATAAAGACATTTGGCAGCTGTTCAAATATACTAAAAGCGGTACCGCGTTCAATTTTGGATCTGAATGGAGGTGTACATACATTGATATTTTAACTAGTGCTGTTATTCAAATATTTTTTTTCCTTTTAGTGCTCCAATATGAGGTCCAAGTTTTTTTTTTTGGAAGTCAAACATCTTGTTGAAAATGGAGACATTAACCAACATCCAAGTCACCAATATGTGCTACAGTAAAAAGTTTTTGTGGTGCTCTAACTCATCCAATACTGCAACAAATTGTTAAAATGTCAATTTTTTATAGCCTAAAATACAATATAGTAGATCTTTATCTGTTGCTTTTGCAACAGTGTAACAAAATGCCTCGTACAAAAACCCCAGCTTTGTTGGGTTGAAAAAGGTCACGCGTATTAGTTTCTTTCTCAGACCTCTGCCAGTTGGAAGTCGTTTTTTTCCCCCTTCAGTGATTTCACGCATTTCTACTCCAAGTATTGTCTTTTCTCACAGTTAAATAATTCCCTCATACAGTATAGCAAGCCCATAATGTGTAACAATTTCGCACCCCATTGACTTCACTAAAGGTCAGGGTGTATCTTTCCACTCTGACTTAATATCGAACTGCTTATGGTATGAATACAAATATCCCTGAGGGGGCAAGCATTCCATTATGAAATGCACCCACATTGAGCAACTGTTTGAATAACGCTATGCAGTACACATGAAAGCCTTCTTTGTGTTGGGTATTAAGTGAATTTGAAAGAAATGTATTGGAGGGGTTCTCCAGGTGAGAGATTGTGATGCTTTTATACAACAAGCTGCAGGCTCATGCAGGGGACAGGTCCCACGCCACTGCTCTCATTTCACATATCACTGCTAGCGCATTTTTTTTTCCCAAGCTCTCAAAGCAAAACTATTTAAACCCGCTCACCATGTGAAAACCTTCGTAAATGAATGTTTGGACTGTCATTGATTAAACTGCACAGCTGCTTCTATGATTCATAAGCAGGGTGTGCGTACCCCCCCCCAGTAAAAAAAAAAAAAAAAAAAAAAAAAAATCTTATTTTAATTTGAGCATCTGCAGAAACTTTTAACTTTATCGGTGTGGTTCCAAGAGTGAATGTCCCCGTTGTAGCATCTTCAAGCATCACCTTGAGCTACATCTAAAATCCAATCAGGGTCCAAGCTTACTTGAAAGCCCACCTCTGGCTTTTATTGCATTAATCACACTTGATGATACTAAATGAAATCCATTTAAACACCCCCAGTTGCACAAATAATTTGTGTAGCCAAGTTGAAAGAGTTGGGAGTCAAAGGCTGCATAATTAGACGGGACCATTCTGAAACCTCATGCAAGATGTAATTAAGGAAATTAATAAGGTGTCAGCCCCTTTTCACAGGGCGCCCCGACTGATGATTAATCACAGCCTGGGCTAATTTGATTTGTGGCAAGGAAAGGGATGACTTGCTAAGTCAGTTAGGAGAACCCAACTCGACAGCATGTGACATTAATAAAACATGAAGAGTGGTGGTCCTGAAGAACAAAACATCCACCCGGTATCCATAGCGAGCGATCTGATGAAGGAAATCTCTGGGTAGCTTGCAAGACTTAGGAAAGCGGAGCACCATTTTGATCCAAATATGCCCCCAACCTGCACAGAGTTGTTTTTTTTTTTTTTTCTTCAACCATCCGGTGTGACTAACCTGTGTGCATTATTCTGATTTGGTGACTCAACAAATGGAGGAGAGTGGGATGCAGCTTTTATGCTCAGCTATCAGCAGCACTTCTATATGTGGTGCAAAAGTGACCTTGGACACCGTACAGGCTTCCTGGATGAGCATTCTTAAGTGTGGCATCAGAAAAAGGTGCATTGTTTGTCCTTCTCCAACTGTCAGAGTATTCACGGCTGAGTATATTTGCTCATATTTCTTTAATAACAGGATGTAGTGATTTTTACAGTTAATCTGTTCTGTGGCCTAAAGTCAATTTTCTTTCCTAGCACCTTCTCAGGCTACTATTAGCGGACTAACTTGTGAGGCCTTGAGTCAGACACCCTTGTCATGTAACATCTAAAGACAGTCAAAGGTCAGATGGTGCGGAAACAGAAGGGCCACAGATGGCGCTGCAGCAACATGCCCAGCTCCGTCCGGAGCGCTGTCACAATAGACATGGAAGTAGGATGACCCCTTGGGGGGGGGGGCTGGATCAACTTCTGGACGTCCACAGAGAAAACGATTACACATCTTAACGTGCAATTCACACAGTCCTACACACACGTCACAAGGAGACAACCATTTCACTCAAAAATTATGACTGCAACTACGGTTGTGTCAATCCTCAATAACCGCCAGAGTAGTTTGTCACAGGAAATGTACTAAGCATGTTTGTGAATTTGGTAGACCAGGCTATGCCTCCATAAGCAGTTCAGCGCATTCTGACAATTTGGTGACCAAAATTGGACTGGATTTTAGACTAGATAAAAACAGGTCTAAGTTGTGGTGTATTGTGAGCACCTACCTGGATGAATTCCTCTCATCGGTGTTTTTACATGCTCCTGATAATATGGTCGGTCTCCTGGGTGATCTCTTTAATATCGTGGCCAGTACTTTTAAAAGTAGCTGCCTTGCTAATGACCTCAACTTTGAGCAAAGCGGATAGGCAACAGGTGAAAAAAATTCGTGATCATTATTGTTTCCTAACAGGACAAGTTGTTATTCGGTGCAATTGACTTGGACTTATTTGATGAGGTTTCCATAGCAGCCTCAAGGCTCCGCCATAAGAATGGATTTAAAAGATTCTTTTAATTGCGGTCCAAACTGCAGTGGCAAAATACCAAAAGAGCGAAGCTAGTTGCAAAAGCAGACCATCAATCTTCTCTTTCGAGCAATAGGGATTTTTTTTTCTCAAATAAAGCTTGTCTATTATTAACTTTTGCATCCTAAAATGCAAAAGTTGACATCCACCCAAAGGAAAATACGATGCAGCAAAGAGGCGCAACAGCTGCGAACGCATCTGTTGCAGACAAATCATTTCGACGGGTCCTTACGAGTTCCTCAGTGATGCTTTCAGAGTGATTACTGAGCTGTAAAACCATTGGTCAGACTTTAAATGAATGAGATATCATTCTCGCTGACAAACTGACATGGAGCCTGGCCAGGAATCGCTTTTTGAACTTTTGTCTGGGCCGCATCCGTCAACTGCATTCATCATTAGCGGAGGGCTTTGGCTGTAAACAGGCCACATCATTACCAAGTCTAATTGGGTCCAAGGTCTCACTTCAGACAGACGCTTGAGCACATACACAAGGGCATACTTACAAACAAGAACACACTGTTTTTCTGTGCCGCCGCTAATGGGGTTGCAATGAGATCGCATTCACCACCTTACATAATCATTTATTTACTGCGGTTTATGCTTCGTGTTTTGTGTTTACAGTGTTTGGAAAATGATTTAATTGTGGGGAAGCTTAAAGATCAACATTGATCATGTAAGAATCACCAGCTTGTTTTACCCCTTATGGTCAGTGTGGTACAAGTAGGCCTCCCTCTAGTGGTATGTCAAAGTATTGCTGAATTAATAGAATATTTAGGGCAGGAAAGAGTCAAACACACCACAATGATGCTTGTAGCTATGCATATAGCCTGTGTGTATTTTTCTTTCCTCCAGTACAGTTAATTTTTACTTATTTGTTGAAAAAAAAAAAAAAAGTGTTTACGAGGCAACAAAAGATTGGAAATACTCATAAAACACCACTTTGCACACTCCACAGTTGAATAGCTTAATTGGAAGCGGGTGAGATTCACAAGTGGTTGTAAAAGGAGCAACTTGGAAGGGTGCAGTTGCTCACTTTGCTTGGTCTCTGCAGCAAGTGATGATTTGAACAGCAAAGGCATGAAGAGTAAGAATAACGCTGCGTGCAAGGTTTTTATTGCAACACATTTTGTGACTTGTAAATGGATGAGGTTAAAGGTGCGTGTGTGAAAGTACTTATGTAGAGTATCGAAGTGTTTGGGTGGTCTCCATCAGAGCAATTCAGGAGCGCTTACAAGAGCATTCCGCTGTTGTATGCAAGTGGCATTCCACTTTAAATAGGAGGCCTTTCTACTTGTTCAGTTGAAAGCACGCCTCTTCAAAGAAGTTCTGTCTCCCCCACGGCTGGAAAATACCTTTCCGGATGCAGTTACTTCACAGTATAAAGGCGACATCTAAACCTTGTCAAATGTGACAACAATCGGACAGCAGTCGATTTTTGGAACTCCAGCTGCGGACATGAGTGACTTTTGTAACCGGTGTTTTCCGGCAAGAAAGTCACATTTGTTTCCAAGAAAGATGTGATTTCGGAGTCCTTTTAAATCCAACAGATGCATCAAGAGGCTAACACGGTTGAGAAGGCAGCTTGGAGTGCAGCACACTGTCTGTTAGCGAGATTCTTGAATATCTCTGCGTGACGCTCTCACACCCCAGCGGCAGTGCTTACTCTCCTAGCGGGAAGTCCGATCTATCAGTTCAAGCAGGTGGCGAAGTGAAAACAGCCAGTGGCTGAGACGGGACTTGGCTGCATTACATCTCGGACTTCATCAGCGGGGACGGCCTGGGAAATGAGCTGAGGCATGGCTGATGAGCGGCGCCATGTCCTGATAAGTGCTGACAGCCTGTTGACAAGACTGCTGTGACAGTGAAAGTAGTGGCGAGAGACTCTTAAAGATGTCTGGATGAAGGCTACATGATGGTGATAACTAATGAACCTGCAATGTGATAATGTGCTTAAAGATGATAAAGGCATCAAGTCTGAAACGCTTTATAGTCAAGTCAAGTCAAGTTTATTTGTATAGCCCTAAATCACAAGCAGTCTCAAAACGCTTAGACAAACAATTATTCTCAAAGCATCCCCTGATCTTAAGATCTCAAGAATCAAATCGAAACAATCGTGTTTTTATAATTAAGGTGTCAACCGAAGACTTCTTGGACTTCCAGCTCACCCTCCACCCAATGAAAACATGCGCTCAGGAAAACAGCTGGATGATTTTCAATAAGCTGCTTAAATCAATGAGGAGCAAGTGAAAGAAGCGCTGACTGGGGGGAATGTTTATGTCATATATTTGGAGTGGAAAACATAATCAATATGCCCTTTTTAAGAGATGGCAAGAGTAAAAAATGTTCTGGAGCTTCATCGTGCCCCAACCTCTTCTATCTAACATATTTCTTCTTCTCGCCTCTTCTTTCTGTCTCATGTAATAGACAATATGTCACGCAATGGATATAATTGTAATAATGCAATTTGGTTTGGAGGCGGATTGAGAGAATAATTGGAGTCAACCCCGGCGAAGTGACAGGCTAATGATTTAGCATGGCCACTGGCTATTGTGAGAAGCGGGCGCTTTCAACGCTACTGAGCTAATTTCCTCTGATGATGGTCTTTGCGCGTTGTCCCCGAGTCGGCACAAAAGGAGCGCACGGCTGTGAGGCGGACAACCGGATGATGTAACCCACCCACCCAATGCCAAACAAACACATGTCTCTTGTCAGGGAAAGGCCACCCACTATTCTCTTACTATTAACTATTACTTCAGGCAAGGAGTCCAAAAAAAGGCCTCATGTGTTCAGAAACAGAAGCTCAGTAGGGAACCAAAGAAGGTTGCCAAGAGGAGGGAAAGCATTTGCATAGCCAGCTCCCTCACTTAATTGCAAAGAAGACGGTAAGTCTGAATTGCAATTGTTGTGAGGAGCGAGTGAGATTTTTCCTGCAAACACTGTCGTTGCATTACGCAGCCAGGTGACATGTTTGTGATGTCTCCAATTTGCATTTGAATAGAGCATGGTCTAAACTCGTGTACAATAACAAAATAACGAGGCTGCAGCCATTTTTCAGTGACCGTTGCAGATAATGGCCTCAACTTGATATCAAATCCTCTTGATGATTTATGCATTATTCTCTATTTTCATGTCAGAAAATCGATTGATATGGCCCGATGTTTTGTTTTTGTGCCTATACTGAAGTGACTATTTTTATAAATGTGCACCTTGTTTATATTTCTTGTCAGGTTACTCTTCCTGCACACCCAGTGATAATTACCGTATCTGGGTTTGCTACGGGGTCATACCGGTCAGAAAATGCATGTTTATATATACAAAAAAAGTTTCATTTTTGGTAGAAAATTTATTTGACAAAAAAAAATGATGTCCTTGATGTCCCTGTTCCCAAATTGTGTTAAAAAATCCCATTAGATTTGAAACTTCCGTCTCTAACACGCAAGAAAATAAAGTCTAGCCAAGGTTACTTGTGAGCATGGAATCATCATGGCTGGACAAAGTGAGGCCCTCAAAAATATGAGGGGAAAAAATGGTTGGGGCCCAGCAAAGCATTCTTCCTCAAACCTCACTCGTTCCCTCTCATCCTGAATCGATGTCCCCAAATCCCCCAAAGCCGGATCCTCTTACAGCCTATTAATTATTCAAGCTGCCTCTTTTGTACAAGCATTCCTGTTTACAAGAGCTGCCTGGCCAATTGTAACTGTTAGTGAGCCTGCTGAGCCTCCATCACAACACGTTGATTACAGAGCGATTTTGCTGTATTCTCGCATCCTGCGCCTCCTCCGCACCGCTCACTTCAAGTCTGATGGCGAATCTGTCATGCTGGAGGCAACCACAGGGGCCCATGGATGATGATAGAGCCGAATAAGTGAAGCCAAGAAAGGCCCGTGGAGATCATTGTCTGGGCTGAGGTCTGACGACATTTGTGCCGCCATGCTCTGGCATGGAGTGTAGACCAAAAAACAAGTATATTTTTTAAAAAAATCTTTTTATGTAGTCTAAGCTTAGTCATTTAAATTTTATAAGTCAAACTGCATTCAACTTCAAATCTACATTTAGTCCTACTAAAATTGTATTTTTGCTAATATGTACTGTAATTTCCGGACTATAAGCCGCTACTTTTTATACAAGCTTGGAACCCTGCGGCTTATAGTCCAGTGCGTCTTATCTATGAATTTTTCATGTTTTGTACGATATTGTAAGAGGTTTTGTTGTCGTAATACAGGTAATAAAAATAGGGACATTCCATTTAAAACACCTGCGCCTTATATATATGAACAAAAGAAGATTATAGCTGGTGCGGCTTATCGTCCAAATTTACAGATAGATGTAAAGTACCGTATTTTCCCAACCATAAGGTCAACATTCAGAAAAATATCTGCCAAATATTCAATTTAATAGAGTCGTCAAATTAGGCTCCAACATAAATAAGCGTGCGATGTTCAACACACAGTGCTCCCGCCAGCTGCCTGCCCGCATGCACGAGAGGCACAAAGAGCGAGCGATATCGCCGCAAGCAATTTGTCATACTGTTGAGAGAATATATGTAATCTTCTGCGCCGCATACATACCGTCCACACCAAGATGGAGTGTGTGTGTATTGTAATGTAATATTATCTATGCTTCTGTGCTTTCGCCATTCGGGTTTTTTTGTGTGATGTAAAAGAGGTACACACATTTGTATGAATTGGTTGCAATCTTTTCAACCTGCTTCCCAACACACACACACACACATTTAGGCTGTATAGTGCAGGTGCCCAAGTCCAACAATGATAACCGCTTGTTAATATGCATTGGTGTATTCTGCACACAAGCGCACGTGCACTGCAGGGCTCGTCTTTATCAGCGCCGTTCACATTGGCATTGACACAGGCATTGCCAAGACTACCAGGCTACGGCCATGTTAATGTCGCCAGTTAGTATAACAAAGACTCCGGTCAATAGAGCCTCTGGTGGCTAATTGCTTGGGAGAGATAAGTGACGACACGGCGAGGAAGGGCTCGACAAGAGGAAAGCGCTAGGAGGAAGATGTTAATGAATCCCTTTTCACTCCACCGTCAATATCAGGCCTTCGCAGGCCTCCTGCAAAATTAATATTAACGACACTTCTGATTGTTTTGGCTCTTTTTATTCTACTCGGTTTCATTGAATTTTAATAGGCTTTGTTGTGGCGTTGTCACATTTGTGAGCCTGAGAGCGCCAGCTAATGCGATGAATCCTCATACCTTCACCTGACGATTTTAAGCGGATTCGCATGGCCGCCGTTTCATTACGGTAGCTCACTTGAACGCCAAATGAAGGGCCTGGCTGAATGATGCTCTTGAGTGAGTTCAATGATGATAAAAGCTGTGAATAGAATTAAATTTGGTTTAGATAGAGTTTTTTTCTGTGCCTTAGTGTGTTACCATTTGAGCACATGTGTTTGGGGCTTTCAGAGTGGCACAAATTAGCTTGGCATAGGAATACAATGGGCAAGCAGAAATTCTGATTATATCTGCGTTGTACTTCTTTGACCATTCTTACAAAAGGTGAGGACACTGGGCCATTACATTTCGCAATTGTCGGTGGGAATTTTTATAGATTCATCCTGAAGAACATTTACAAAGTCAGTGATGTCGGACAATCTGTTCTCATTTGTCGCACAGGCGTCAGATGTGGTCAGGGTCAGGGTCAAGGTCTTTGACCCTGATTCCAAATCCTGCTGTAGGTGGGAAAAAAACATGCACACACGTGTACATATGTATACGTTTGTGTGTGTATATAAATATGTATATAGGGGTGTATATAAATGTATGCGTGAAATACTCCTCTGACAGAGCAAAAGATTCAAGGAGGAAATAAGGGTCCACCCCAACCTGTTGTTCATAATTTTATTTATCTGTTCTCCAAGATTGCCCTTCATATAATGGGATTTACAGTCAATTAATGTCATTGAGTGGTTGCAAGATGACCATTTTCATCATGGAGGAGAAGCATGGTCCTGATACAAATTGGACAAATGTGGTAATAAGCTGCTGCAGGCGTTAAGTGTGACAATGCAAGTGCTCTCTTAGGAGGCTTAGCTCATAAATAAAGACTTACTTGAAATAATCCTCCCTTGCCCTTTCTTTCAAGCACAACCTCTGTGCGGCTTTGATTTTGTTTACGTTATTGTCCCTTTGTTTTTTTTTTAACGTATCCAATCTCATTAGTATGTTTACTCTGCAGTCATTCTGACCATGCTGTGTGTTTGCTTCTGCAGGTTCAGGCGTCTGAATCACACCATATGCCAAAGCATGAAGATAAAAGCCACCAGTCTGTTTGTTTTGAGTAAATAACATCTTTTTCACAATGTCGGCAACCACATTTCAAACAGCTATCACATTTTTACTACAATTTTATACAGTTGATCCCAAAATGAGTTTAAGCCTTTTAAAAGTGGTTCCGTGTATAAGATGCAAGTTCTTCTTTCTCAGAAAAATAGCAAAACAGAAGGAAGGAATCTGTAGGTCTTCTGCCGCAGTGCCTGCAGAGATTTTCTAAAGGTATGTATGGTGAATATTTTCTTGACCTTCGGGTCGATTGCTAAAATCGTTCTCTGACACGATCTGCGTCTTTAAGACCTGAAGCCGAGGTTGCATCGCCATTCACTAGCCAACCGGGAGCGGTGCAAATTGTTCTCAAATATTGATTTTGCTGCAGAGAGCGTGTAGGGCGATGGGAACGAGGCGCCAGGCTCATCCGTTGAGCATCAAACCTCTGGGGGAGTGTAACAGAGAAGGAAAGTGAGAGAAGATGAGAGAGGAAGAGAAAATATGGTGAGGAAACAGAGTCCTCGTATAGTTTCTTAATCATTTATCTTTTTATCTGTTGTTGTTGAGCTACAGGGCTTACTTGCACTTAAAATAAGCAAGAAAATTGTTTGCTTGGAAACAATTTGCTGAGTTGTTTATACTGTTGGGGGATATGAAAAGAAGCAATTAGTTCTGTAAACTGAAAATACAGAAGGACAATTTTCACATGATCAAATCTCAATGTAGTTTGGCGAATTTAAAATTTTGTGTTGCATTGAGATTGTCAGTTCAGTCATGTTTTAATTCATTTATTTTTTTTGAGTGAAGGCTTCACCGCATTTTACAAATAAGAATTTACAGAACCTTCTATTGAAGCCCATCCAAAGGATATACTCTAAGTGAAAATTAAATTGGTGCTTTTTTTGAAGAGTGCATGTCATTCTTCGAAAGTGGTCTTTCCGTGTGGGTGACCCGAACTCTGCCTGAAGTCACTTGAGTGTAAAACAGACTCCGGAAAATCCTCCCTTTTCCCAATTGTTGCTGAGAATCCGCTGAAGAACCAAGGCCACCGTGGCAAAGCTGCAGTGCTGCAACGTAGGCCTAAAAATATTCCATGTCAGCGGTCCCGAGAGAAACCAGGCGCTATGCCGGCCCCTCAGTAATGAGAGTGCGGAGCTGCCTGCCACTAGTAGGCCAGCTTCCCTCCGAGCTCCCTCTGGCACAGAGCTGAGCAGAGGAGCGGGAAAGGCACAAACTCGACTCCTACAGATTTATCATAGCTCATAAAGCAGCATGACTGAAAGCAGAGAGTCTCATTCGGAGAGGAGCGGTCCCCTGCGGGCCGACCCGGAGACACAATGACCCGACACGTTCACATATCAGACGGGCAGATAGACACATTTAGGGAAAGACTCGCAATTGGGTGTGTGGTGAAGCGAGAAATACAATCGAGTCGGGCAATTCTTGAAAACGCCAAATTAACTCAGTGGTAAGGATTGTGGAGGTGGAAAAGGGGAAACCAGCGAGGGTTTCTAATAAGTACAAAGAGATGGGAGAGAATTAATAGTGAGATGTAAGATGACTTTTTTGGGGGTGTGCACCACCATTGTCCTCATTGCAACAATGGTGACAGACCCTGCAGGGTAAAGCCTGCCAAGAGTTGAACCGCACTTATCCGGAGCAATTATTTCACCATATCTCACTGAAATATTGATGCAGAAAAGCTTTCTGGGGGGAAATCAGCGCTTGCGCACAAACACACCCGATTTCTCGTAAAGGTGGCTACAAATGACCCTCATTCAGGACGTCACTTTGCAAATAATCTTGTCCATGAGGAAAACGATAATGGTTCCGATAAAAAGACAACACAAGCTTGAACCTTTTATGTCTTATTTTAAAAGAAAGTGGAGATGTCACAGAACACGTTTTGATAACCACCAGAAATACGGGATGATCGAGATTTACTGGTTAGGATGGTAGCAATTTTCAACCACTCATACGGAAAGAGGCATACACATGTTTGTGCCTACTTTAAATGTCAGATGTTAGAGAAAATTTTCAAGTTCTGCAAGACCTCCATCGAGCGATATTGGGAATAACCAAACATTACCCAAAGGTTTCAACTAGTGCAAATACCACGCATGAATTTTTAATATGTTGTTATGTTCCTACACAGCAATTCCTAATTAGAACTGCAAATTGGCTCACACAAAACAGTCTTTGTGGCGGCGGCGACTTGACCCACAAGAGCAATTCCATTCTAATTTGCTAGTTATGAGCCGCTATCTCTTTGCTGCACTATATGAGCTCTACAAGTTGACAAAAAGCCCGCCCGCATCATGTCCAGTGGCTGGGCTCACGTCTCCACAAATGCTTAGTTGAAAGACACACTTTGAAATGCTTACTCGGTCTTCAGATTGGATTTCGATCATCCATAGGTTGGAAATTAGAGTCGCTTTTTGTCCTCGTGCACCCTCGGCAAGCGTGGTTGTCCTCATGCCCACCGCCGGGTACGTGGTTACGTTTACTGTCTTGTTTCATAATGGAGATGCTGACATCATATTTTCAACATGTTCTAGTAAGTTCATGTCTTCCACTCTTTCCAGATGGAGAGTTAATCGTACGCTGCCTCTTGCTCCAGTGGCTCTCTTGTTATCGTGTGACCTGAAAAGACAATGGCAGCGATTAAAGCAATTTAGCATTGAATGGAATGGAAACACATTTTTCTCTCACAGAGTTTTCGAACCAAATCCAAACAAATAGAGCAATGCATCCAAATGGTTGAAATATTACATTATACAAAGATGCCATGTTGACAATACTCTAACAGTACAAAAGTCATTCTTCATGCAAGAATGAAATTCTTCAAAAATTCCACTTAAACATCCTAAACGTATTATTATGACAAGGAAAGGAAATCTTTCACTACTAATCAGAGGTGGTTTACGTTCATGGTTTTCATTTATAAATAAATCAATAAATACATTTTGGAAGCCAGAAGAAGTCAAAACTTTCCAAATAGATTTGGCAATTTGCCGCTTGTGGCTGCTTTCAAAAACATTTCTTAACAAACAGCTGCTAAACTGCTTTTTAGTGTTTCTGCGGCAATGACAAGAAAAATAATTGTCTTCAATATTGTCATAATTTTTTTTTTCTTTGTCAGCATAGACTATGATACAGTCACCACCACCACAGGTTGCAGTTCTGTCCAAACATGGGAATGTATGAAATTAAGTTGAGATCTGCCATCTTGCAGCACATCCTTATTAAAAGTGTCTCCTTTCCTTCCTTGTGTTAAAACACATTCCTCGCACCTTTCAACAACACGCCAACGCTGCGTGGGAGTGAAGAGCCGCGGACAGAAATTGATAGGCACGTTGAATGCGATGTCGAGCTTGCGAGGGGAGGTCACGAGCGCAAGGAGATATGCCGGACAATAACGAGAGCCCTGCGAACGGTTGCCATGGAATCCGTGTCTGGTTGCAACCGACGTCGGTGACATCTGCCGCCGAGTCCCGCAAGTAACAGTTGACTGATCGCAAATCACCTCGCAAATGCAAATGAATGTCCGCGGATCCGATCGTGCTGATCGCTTGCTGACAAAACAGACAGAGGCAACAGCGTTGGGATAATTGTCCTATTGGTCCCGGAGTTGTCGTTAGGCTCGGGGTCATTAAATCCTCTGCCTCTGGCTGGTGCGCCCAGCGGTGCCTCCGCTCCTCAGTCTATCCTACTTACCAACTTAATTACGAGCCTTAATTGTAAAACCTCTGCGGAAGGCCCCAGTCATAATGCATTGTAATGAATGCGACAGATGTTGTGCCATCTCCTGAGCAATTACTCTTACGGTGCCGGCATCGTTTCCCTCGCAAGTCTTTCTCTTTGCACCTGCGTAAATCAAGCGCACCTGCTCTCCTTTCCCTGCCTCGCAGATACGCTCACACCCGAGACGGCGCAGATGCAAATTAACTCCCGCACGTCGGCCGGCGGCTTGTGAGCAGCCAAGGAGGAACCTGCGGCTGAATCTCAGTGTTGGAGTGTGCAGAGGTCTTCTCCATCCTGACCTCAGAAGATGCAGAAAGTTATTTTGTAAGTTTTCTCTGTGCTGACGTTTGACATCTGTGTTGAAACTTTAACTTGTCTGAGTCTCATAAAAATAGGTTCTCAAGTGAACAGATCATCAGATTTTAAAGAGGCTTTGTTTCCCAGACATGAATTCAGACAAGCTCTTATTATTATAGAGGAAAAATATCAATTCAGTTCAAGATCAAGGCCTATCTAGGGTGCATCAAATATAGTCAAAGCTGAAAGGGTGAATGTAATATATTTATGAAGTCTATTTTGGGAGGGACATTTGGAGGTAAGGTAAGGTTACGTGCTTTATAGGTCTGTACGCTAAAATGATTGCATCTGCAGGTGGCACCTTGCGAGAAAAGTTAAGAGATCAGGTACGCAGGGAGTATGGATGAAGATTAAAATTTATGCTTTTCCAAGTTAGTCCCGCGGACATGATCATATTAATCCACTGAGACCCTTTCTATGGTGTCGCCTTATTTTAAGACTATTGAAGAGTCAGCCTGCTCACTAAGTTGAAGTCTGATGAAATATGATGACGATTTTTGAAAGACTTGCAAGATATGCCGAGGTCACGTGATGTCATCCATGATAGCATTTCATCCTTTGAACTTGCAGGCGATATACGGTCCCACAAAATGTCGATCTTTATTTTTTTTTATTAAATACGCACAATTGCTTTCTTACAGCAGAAGAGAGACCGGGGAGGCAAATCCACACACAGCTCACCTTTGTGGTTTTGACTTTATTGCCAGTGCTGCAGGACCAGCCGGTCAAGTCAGGTAAGACCTTACATTCTTCTCCATCCATGCATGGCTGCATCTGGCACCACCATTTCTGGGCTACAATGGAGGCTGGAAGAAAGGAAAGGTGTGGGTGGGGGTCAGACAGATGAAGAGAGGGCAGAAACATGATGTTGACATGTTGCTATGAGCAAGTGGCAGCCATTACGTTTAACAGGCTGTTATGATGCATGAGCTCAGTGGCAGTTAACGGTTCTAAAAAGCAATGGCTGTGTAATGCTTGTTAATGTCTCCATTATGGTGCTGATGACGGTGCTTTGAGTGTTATTTAGAGCTAATGGCCTGTGAGCGCTGCTATTACTTCCTCGCAACTTATCCCAATGCCGGAGTGGAGTGGGTGGGCGCGGCCTGCAGCTGCCTGTCAAGTTCAAAAACAAACGGGCTTTCCGGCCGGGCCTGTGATGTCACGATTAGTTCAGACAGCCCCGGCCGGCCTCAACGGATCGATTTTAAAGAGATTAGAGCGGGAGTAGGGAGCAGTTAATTCGGAGAGCTTCACCTCAGGGAATTAACAGGGGATGTGTAGAATGAGGTAGTGGATGATTTCTGGGTTGTTGTTTTTTTTTTGGAAAACTGCTGAGATCACTCTTGTCATGTCTGCATGAGCCAAAATATATTTTTATTGCCTTTCATCTCCGGTCTTTAAGCTAAACTGAGATTAGCAAGTGCTTGTTTTAATTTCGTCGTTGAGGTAGTGTTTTGGTTTTTTTTTCTTCAATCAAATCCCTCTGCCTAAGACAGGGGTGTCAAACTAATTTTTTTCGCCGGCGGCATTGTAGTCATAGCTTCTTTCAGAGGGTCATTATGACTGTCAACCCAAATAAATGTATGAGCACCTCATATTATATACAATCAAAGCTACAAAACAAACTGACAAATACATTTTCAAATCAGACGAGCAAAAACTGGTCAAATATTAAAAAAAAAAAGATATTAAAAGTGAAGACAATTTGCAATTCTAGTAATGACACGAATTTGATGCACAATTTTTCTTCACGGGCCATTCACGGGAATTGTGGCGAGCCGTATCTGTCCCCCAGGCCTTGAGTTTGACACCTTTGGCCTAAGATGTCATATTCTTTAAAGATCTTCATACATACTGTCATTTTTTTTACCATTTTAGTTTTTGGGAAATGCTACATTTTAGTTGATTCGTTTCAGTATTTGTTTTAGATTGTTTTAATATATGGAGTTTTTTCAAGTGTCAAGTGTTTGAGCATATTGGAAGTTGGCTTAACATATTTGTCATGTTCACACTCAAAAAAGTATTCCGCTCAATGTCACTTCCTCAAACACAACCCAAATTTAAACACCACCGGATCCCAAACCATCAAGCTACCTTGTTTGCCAATTAAAAGAGGTCACACCTTAGTCACACGTCATCAACACTTATTTCAACGGTTGCTGCTCTGATGGTGGCTCTAAAACTTTCAGCACGAAAAAAGCTGTGCCAAACAAGAAGCTCGTGCTTTGCTGAGAGTGCAGGTGTTGAGGCAGCTCAAGGGTGTGACGATAGTTATTCCTCCAAAGCTCCTCAAACGTCTCTGAGGTGCTCTCCATGACACATATCGATGTGGTTTCAGGCTATGAGGCTGCCAACAGTTTTATGCATCATGCCAACATGTCAATCACAGAGTGACTGAATTCATTTCATAGATTTTCAATGAACGGTTGAGTGTGTTTAATTTCCAGAGTTTCCTTCTTGCAGCATCTGTGCTGGCATTTTCAATTGTAATGTTTGTGACATCATGTGGACAAAATGAGGAGTGCATCCACATCCTCGAGGCCCAGCCTGCTTGTGCAAAATTTGAATCCAATTCCAGAGGCACCATAATTGTCAATGATGAGTGATCATTATGAATTCATTTGTGAAACATCTATTTTGGTGACCCACATCTCAAATGTTGTGTGGAATGAAGTCTCATTCATACATTCTGAAAGCCAATCTATTATAATCATTTTTGAATATAATGAATGAAAATAATATCATCATTCATAAATACAATGCAAGTCATGTAAACCTATTTTTAAATTGATTGACCCTGCCGCCAAGGATTTCCACAAGAAAAGTTGAGCTGCCAGTTAAAATTTTCAAAATTCATGGTTGAGCATCATGTCCAAAAGCTTTTCACTGACTACTTTTCAATCTGCTTGGCAAAGTTGAAGTGACCCAAACAAAGTTTGAGGCGTGCCACAGACATAAAGTAACATACGTAATATTCCGTTGCCTTCTTTCAGTTTCTGCGAAGAAGCAGTCACAGAGTTCGAAAGCGTCTATAATCACAAAAGACGAGCCAAGCGACGAGCCGTGTCGTCATTCCTGTTTTCATATGAGAATAAGAGCGCAGCTGAACAGTCGTGGGAGCATCGAGTTGAAACCAATATCACATTTATTGGTCACAGTGCACAAGAGAAAAGGCTTCTGAGCACCTCCACAAAGTAAACATCTATTTTGAGAAGAAAAATAATAAAGAGCCTTCATTGAGGTCTGTGTTCGACCTTGGAAAGGTTCTGCGCCATTCTTGTTGAAGCCGTTATGAACGCAATGGGAAGAATATATGTTCTTCGTCTCGCATTCGTGACATACGCGTATGCTCTCGGTCACGACGCATCAATCCTTCCAATTGTTCAGCTGAATCCAGCTGACATTTGGCAAGACGACCGAGGGAAATAAATAACTAGCAAACTCTAAACAGGAGGGACCAAGATTCAAAGACCTTGCGAGGCAGACAATGCTGACTCACCCATGGTGCTCCTTCGGTAAAAAACAAGCCACCATTATTTGAAATGCTTGATGTGAATAATTAAAAGTGAACAATTAATCATCTGAGCATGTCAAAGTGGTCCAGGGTCAGCCAGTTTGCTCCCGCTTCAAATAACGACATGACAAATGGAATATGTCGTGATTCATTTGTTGAAAGGAACTTTTGGTGACCTTTAACCCTTATTATCACAAGAGAGAATACAAATAGAATGGTTTCATTGTGATTAAAAAATGAATTGAGTGACTGCATATTCGGTAGTCGGATGAGGACTTGGGGAAGGCGGAACGGCCATGTGCACTTGGGTGCGGGCGCCCTGAGTGTTTATCCATCAATACTTTACAAAGGGACTCTCTCTTGCCACCAGGTCATTACTATTTAAAAGAAATATGATGCACTTTTTTTGCACATAAAATAAGACAAGCAGCCAAAGGTATAGTCTGCATAAAACCCTCAGGCATCATTACTGACAAGCGCACAGTGATCCCGGGGTAGCTGGGGATGCATCTATTCTTCTTTCGATTATGATTTAGTAACACAGAGGAACCAGATGTGCATTACGAGAAAACACAAGGGTGGAGTAAAACCCAACCGGAAATGGATTACACAGCTAGACTTGAGCACTCACAGGAGGAAAGACGAGCAAAGTGACCAAAAAATGACCTGGAGTAAATCGGGCGCTTTGGGAAACAACAGCGAGCAGCATTTAAATGTCTTTCCTGTTGTGAAACACATCTTCACTGTTATTATTCACTGTTGTATTGGTCCGATATCGGAAAAAAAAAAAGTCTACATACCTAATTCTGCCAACTATTCTTTGTTTGAATAGTGAAACTTGACAAAGTCACTTCTAACATTTTGCATTGAAAGAAAGAAAGAAAGAAAGAAAGAAAGAAAGAAAGAAAGAAAGAAAGAAAGAAAGAAAGAAAGAAAGAAAGAAAGAAAGAAAGAAAGAAAGGTATGTATTAGTATTATTGGTATCGGACAGTACTAGGCTTCAATATTGGTTTTGTTGACAAAGTTTTTTTTTTTTTATTGTTTTTCAGCTGACCTCATGGTTGGCCTCACAAGCAAATGCAATTGTAAATATTTGACAGGTTTATCATTTTCAATTCACGGCCGAGCGAGCGTGAAAATCACACACCCCACACCGCAGGATAATCAATCAGGATAACCTTTCGTAGACATCGGTAAATGTGGCCTTTGCTGATTTTGATCGTAAGGGTTGCTGGGTTTGCCTTTTACTTTGTCAGACAGCACAATTATCACTCGTCTTGTAAAGTCAACATCTAGGCTTTTTGATGACTCGGGAAAAATAAACAATAGTTTATTTGGAGAGTTTCATTTGAAAAAACTTTGGCTGGCTGTAATGAGGCTGCAGCCGGTAATAGGACCTGCTACCTTTTGCTCCGCTTTCAGCCGCATCAATAATGCAAGTCCATTTATACCGCGGTTGTTCGGCATCGGGCTGGCAACAGAGTGAAGTTCGTCTCTCTCCATCAGCGGAGGAGTACGAGAGAGGCCCGCATGCGCTTCCGAGGGCGGATCGTTTGGAACTGCCAACCCGGAGGTCAAGCACGATTCACCAGATGAGTGCTACTGAGCACTGGATTTGGAGGCAGCGAGATTGAGAGGTTAGACGGCAATCAATCGCAAGCCCCAGTGATTAAGATTACGATCCATCCATCCTCTTCGAGAATAATTTAGCCCTGGCAGACTTTTAGTCATTCATCCTGTGTATTTGCTTCTGATCGCTGTCCTTCCTTCCTATCATGAATCTCCACCCAAAATCTCATATTATCTTTTATTTATCTTCCATTACAGAAGAAATCAGTGTTGCCACGGTTGTCTGGTGTTGTCATTATCAATGCATTTTGGCTATTTAAGATCTCATCATAGAGGTTAAACAACACATCTAGTTGTTTATTGGGTGAAATCGTGTTGAAATGAACAAGCAGATGTGGTACGATTGGAATCTAAATGAGAAAAGCACCTTCTGCTGGTCTCATGATGGAATAGCATTGCTGAAATTTATATATTTTTTTGCTTTCCTTATTCAGTGATTGTATCTAAAAAAACAATTTAATATTTTTTAATGAGATTTTTAAAAAATCATGCTTATTTCTTGATTTTATATACATGATAAGCTCTCCAAGTGTGCCATGCATCTTCGACAGACCCGAATCAAATAAGATGTTTAGCCTGAAGTTAAAATGTTTGGTTTTGAGTTTGGCTGCTGCTGCTCCACCACGATATTTGAAATCTCCTTCCAAATTGCACAAGGGAACAACGAAAGGCACAAACACAAAGATTACAAAATCCATGGATGAGTGGGCAGAAATAAATTGATTTTGAAGATAAATTACTGTGAGCTATCGTCCATACTTTAAAATGAAGTAGCAGCGGAGCATTTCATTTTTTATTTATTTTTGCAGTGCCTGATGCAGTGCCTACTTTTTACCTGCTGCTAATTGTCTTTTTTTTTTTTTAATCTTTACCTTCCACACATGAGGGTCTTGCTCTGGTGGTGCCAGCGACTTGCCCGGGGAAACAGGAACACTTGACGGTTTGGGAGCGCTCCTCGATCTTATTCTTATTGCAGCAGCGATGGATGGCCACAACCTCGCATGTCCCCTGCTTCACCTGGTAGGAGACTGCACACACACACACATATATCAAGTTCTTCACATGCACCCAGCCTCTAATTTGCTCCAAAGCTGCTTAGAGAACTTCATCAAGTTAATGATAACGTCCTTCTGGTAGTAATGAGGTCGATGGATGCCTTTCAATGACCATTTTAACAGAACACGTCTTAGCCTGAAACCAGATCTCATCATGTCATGCTTCTAAAATTGGAGTTATTTCTTTCCAGTCCAACTGGAAATGTGTAAAGCACAAATGATGGGTCAAATGGTTTCCAAAAAGGGATTGCCAAGGACTTATCTTAAGGTTTATTGTGCACCTCTTGGCTTCTCCAACATTTCCCGAGCAAACCCCGCAGGCGACACAGCAACCAATAAGCCTCTTTGCAGCCTTGGCAACGCCAAGGCGAGACTGAGCCATGAGCTCAAGTGTCATTTATGTACGTGACTTTACACATACTCGGCAACTTTTGCCGCTCAGCTCAACGGGGCTTTGCCGGCAGACACCAAAGTGCACAGGAAAACACAAAGAAAACCTCTCGCCGCAGGATCTATTTCTGCGGGCCGTGGCCTCACTCGTCTTTTCTGATTTAAAGTGTGTTTGTTGTCTTCTCCACCGAGAGCCATTATTGATCCCTTGCTCTCAGAGTGCCCCTCTGATATCATACCTGCACTTTCATTAACCCCCCCTCACCACCACCACTACCACCACCACCTGAATGAGGCTGAAATTCATCCACGCACATATGCAAAAAAAAACTTGGATGGACAGATTTCAATAAAACAACTTCTATTCCTATATTGGCAATTTTCATCTATCGTGGGTAGGTGTGGAAAATTGCCGTAAATGGGGGTTCACTACCATCTTATTATTGCACTGTAGGGAACTTAAGATGGAACCCTGCCAAGTTTAATTGAAAGAAATTATATAGTAGTCTGGACTAGTCAGATACAGCATCTTGTCCAGAGTGCTGCTCCTGCCTCTTAGCAATCATCTATTTCAGATTTATGCGTCGGGAAGCTCACTCTCCTGCTAGGCACGTAATAAGAGTGTGTCTAATGTTGCTAGGCACGTAATAAGAGTGTGTCTAATGTTTCAATCCTGCCTTTAAAGCACTCTGTTATGACATTACAAAGTAATAGAGCATAGCATACAAAGATGAAGAGGTTTCTCAAGCATGGCCAAACGTTTACAGTCCCGCCGAGTACAAATGGAGTGCGGGAGAGAAGGAGATGACAAGCGAAGCGCCGCCGCCAACAAGCCGAGACATCTTCAACTGATGGCTCAGCCGAGCGTTTGCCATACGGACGCAGGTGAGCAAGAATGTCATGAAATTGACCAAAAAGTTCTTTTTTGCTGTCAATAACTGACAAGACAAGTATCCTACTAAAGTAGTCCTAACAGCTTAAATCCTAATAGTTTTTTTTGTTGTTTTTTTAGTCTGGGACAGTCCTTGGGGTCGAAAGGTTGTGAGATCTATCTTTGTTCCATCTCCTCCGCACCCGGCCATAAATCCTCCCGACGTTATCGATGTCTAACAGGCCCACCTCCGACCTGACCTCACTTTATGCTAATTCTAATGTGAGTCACTGTGGCGGCCTTTGAGCATGGCCCACCTTTGTAAATTACGACATGTATGCTGCATGCATGGACACGCACACATAAAAGTACTTGAAAGTTGTGCGGCAAGATCACTTGTGAGTCGTGCCGACCGCCTCTCCTATTTTTCATCAGTCATGGGTTGTGTATATTTAGCATACCACACATTACCTCCTCCATGCGTGGAATCCGGCTTTACGTGACATTTGTACAGTGAGAGAACTATATTTGTTGTAGCAGCCTTTAAGACAGACTAAACTACTTTCATGGGTGATTAAAATAGGGTGGTTATTTAAATTAAATGCTGATTTATTTATTTTTTATTACCCTTTGACTCAATGTAGTTCACAAAACCACACAATGCATCTCATGGAAAAAATTGTGACTGAGCTAAAACATCTCAGCATAAACTACTCCAGCATAACATTTTTTGACTTCTGAAGCCACCTCGTGGTGGCTGATAGAACTTCAGCTGTGATGTGTGATCCAACAAATGTCTGCAATCCATTTATCCGTTTTATTTATTGCTTAAGGGTCAGCGGTAAATTGGACCCCATCCCAGCTGACTTTGGATAAGAGGCAGGATCCACCACCATGGACTGGTTGCCAGCCAACTTCGAGGTACATATAGACAAACAATTTACACTCACATGCACACACCTAAGGACATTTTTTTAGAGCCTTCAATGACAAAGCCTCCCAAAAATGAGCATACGATTATCCATCCATTAAAAATAATGACCAAAAACACAGCCAATTAGTTTTTGGACTGAAATCACTTTGTGTTTAAGGCTAATATTTACAACTAACTGACTTTAAATCTCAACCAATTAAAAAAAAATACTCTAAGAGTTGGTTTGGGAGCGACTTGTCTTGTTCCACAATGAGGGTGACCAAGGGGGGGTGGAGGGGGGGGGCACCCGTGACCTTCACTATACACAAGGCCTGCAATTAGTGGTGTCCCTGCCGTAAGCAGGCTGCCTCCTCTCGATCAAAAGGAAAACTAATACCATCACTCACTGCCCAAACTGCAGGCCGGTCACATTTCGACTGCAAATAAAGGTCACCTTCCAAAACACAAGCGGCGGCAGTAAAGGAACCGAGAGACAATTAAAGCAAATTGTCATAATTAAGTGTGAGAACGTGGTGACTCGAGAGGTTTTTGCAAACAAGCAACAACCGTCCCCGAAGCCACCACAAATTCATTATACGATTCATAATAAGATGGACTTTTGCTGCACAGTCAATAAAGAGAATAGATTTAGTTGACAGGATATGTTGCAGTAACTGAAGAAGTTATTTGAATGAAGGGGTCTCTGCGATGCACGTTAATGTTAGCACTGCTAATAATTAGCCGGTATGCACTCGTGAGATATTCCCAGAAGCAATGGACTGAATGTCTCCAAGGCTTTTCACTAGATCAGATCACAACCGCACTGACAGACTTGTGTTGACAACTCTTGACAGCTTAAGTGCCATTTGTATCAATGCAGTAGACTCGTTCGCAACGGCGGCATTTGCATCCGAGCTCGAAAGGAGAAAGCTCCCCACATCAGGTATCCCATTTAAAACTCTTTTACTCAAATAAAATTGATATTTAATTGGGCTGCACATTCTACTTTGTGCCATGAAAATTTGAAATGTAAGGGACCGTGTGTGTCAATAAAGTCTCACTCACATTCTGTCAAGAGCGGGATGACAGGGAGATTAGCCCAGGCCCCGCTTCATCAGGACCGGGATGGCTCAGCCTTGAGAAACATCTCTCGCCGCCACTCTGACAGTGTAATTAACCTCTTGCGGTATTTGTGAAAGGGGCTCAGTGCTAGATCCAACGCGTACCTGTCGATCCCCGGTGGTTGCGGTTGCCAGCGGCCACGGGGGTGACGCAGAGCATCGCCAAGGCAACGAGGTAGGCCACCACCAAAGGCCAAGCTGATCTCCTCCACAGTTTCATCCTGCGAGGAGGGAGGAGGAGGAAAGTGCAGAGATTAGAACCTAAACATAGAAGGAAAAACACAACTTTTTCAGCAAGTATCAACAATTTGTTTGCATCTTTATTTACTCACGCATTTTTACGGTTGTTTTTATAACGTACCAAATAATATCATTAATGCTCCCCCTTAATATGTCCTTTTACCTGTTTGCCTTTTTAATTGGTCTCTTCCAGCAAGTAGCCTCTCTAAGAACGCCAAGCCATCGTTGCATCCATTCACACGTTGGCTCTCCTCTTCTTCCACTCGCTTCTCCTCTCCTCAACCAGAAGAAGACCCTGGAATTATTAGCAAGTACAAAGTCAGAGAGGCCAGTGTGCCCGAGAGCTCCTCCATGGCCTCCAATGGCATTATATGAAGGTACACATGTTCACACACACACACAAAGGGGAAGATACCATGTGAAGGTCTGGATTCTGTCAGATGTATTGTTTACACGAGGTTCACCTACCCCCAGGCTCAATGTGATCCCCACTCTAGATATCATAAAGCTTTGACTCTATCTTTTATACACGTGCTCAAACAGATGCTGTGCATACGTGGGTGGTGATGGACGTGATTTGTTTGAATCTTTCATAACAATGAGTGTACATAACCCAAAAAAAAAAAAAAGACAACCCATCACTCAGGTGGCCCCAAAACCACAGATGTTGATGAAACTCTCTCATCACTCATGCACATTTGGTCATGTTACACACATTTGCACACATCCTGTTTGCAAGGTAAATTCAAACAGAGAGTTGTCAGCAGGAAAGATTTTCCCGAAATCCGAGTGAGTGGCAAGATCAAGCTGGTTAAATTCGCATCTGCCTTGTATGTGTGTCAACACACTTCTTTTTACAAAGCGACTAACTCAGCAAACGGAATGAAAAACAACAGATTCACATTAATATCGAAATGTCTCCCCCTCTTTAAACCTTCATTATTCATCATGCCTCATTAAAATTCAGCTCAGCCTCCCTGCACATACTCGGGAACTTGGGAGGAAACGTGTCAGCTTCAACCGAACGTGAGCGGTCCACGTTGTACCACTGACCCCTAGCGGTGATAAAGGGAACAGCGTCAGAGACAGTGAGCTGGGCTTTTGTGGAGAGAGAAAAAAAGAGATAGATGGATGGAGTGTGTAGAAAGTATTTGAAAAAGGAGTGTGACACAGCAGCTCTGAGTGAATACAAAATGTGACAGTGTTTCAATACTATATTGATGCGTGACATCGAGAGAGATGAGTGGCGAAAAATGTGAGAGGTATGACAGCATTGGCCTCGAGAGCAGGAGAGAGAAAGAGCGAAAAAGGGTGGCAACATGTAAGAAAATGAGAGGATGATAACAAGTGTAAGATAAAATACACGTGCAGAAAATGAATGGCTTCCTTTTGCCTTTGTTGCCCTTTAACAGGCAACCCAGCTGTCACATTTATTATGGGAAGCTGAAGTTTTGTCTCTACTTTGAAATCTGCTGTATTTTTTGTACTTAGAGTATTTTTGTGTTTTAGATTAGCACTAGTGTGCGTGTGTGTTTGCATATGTTCCATTACTGTACATTTTATCGAAATATGCAATCGGCGTGTGTTGGGTAGCTGAGTGATTAAGCATGCTGCATGGAAGCACAGTAGCCCATTTCTTATTCTCTTTTTAAAAGCGGGGCCATGGCTTGCATTTTTATCAGGTTGGTGCTTCACTCCACTCGTGTTCAAATCTTAGCCTCCACTTGCGCCACCATCACACTCTTTCGGTGCAGTCATGACACACGAGTGGCTCATTGACATTCCATGAGACAATCGCATCTCGGCCACAAACATACAGTAGTATCTGTGCGCCCCCGCATCCCAACAGCGTTATCTTTTATACTGCCCAGGAATTCCCCAAAATAAACTTAGGGTCTTTGTTTGTATGTGTAGAGAGTAATAACTTAACCAGCAGTCTGAATCTGCAGATCAGACAAACAAAAAGCATATCAGTGTAAAGTGTATCTCCCTTTAGCTGGGAAGATATTGAAAATGAGCACAAAGCCTCAATGGACTGACGTGA
This sequence comes from Syngnathus floridae, assembly GCF_059516105.1. Lineage (NCBI taxonomy): Eukaryota > Metazoa > Chordata > Actinopteri > Syngnathiformes > Syngnathidae > Syngnathus > Syngnathus floridae. The sequence goes on along the minus strand of NC_142423.1, from coordinate 11,094,172 downwards.
AATATTTCACATTTCTGCAGATAGTCAAATTCGCTTTGAGTTATGAGCTTACAGACAGGACATTTGTTTGAAAAATAGAAAGATGATGATAATATCTTGAAAGATTTTCTTTCTGTAAAACAATCATTTATTGAATACCTGAAAATAAATGAGCTAATGTGAAACATCCTAGAAATCTGTGTTCAAAATGAAAACAAACTACGGAGAAGAAGAAAGCTGTCACGTGACAAAGTGTTATCGTTTGAAAAATTATAAATCATCCAGAGGCTCGTGATAAGTTACTGTTGTTTACATGCCTCCGTCCAGAGGCACACAAATACAAAGTGTTTCCTCCAATAAAGCAACAAATAATTAACTACAACAATCTCACTGTGGTGAAATGGTCGAATGGGGAGAACAAGGAGGGGGGGGAGTTGTGAGTTTCTGAATGCAAGAACATTACCTGGCTGCGTTATCGACTTTCAAGTCCAAAAAAATGGCATCGCCACAGAGGTGCCATTACAACTCAGCTCGGCGGCCTCCGCTTTCCATTCTTGTTGCGCAACCTGTCTTGTTTCAATGTAGGGTTTTTAACTCAGGTTAAGGTTTCAAAGTGAGGTTTTAATCTAGTGGTAGGGTTTTAAACTTGGGTTAGGGTTTTTAAAGTATGTTAGGGCTTTAAATTTGGTTTCAAAGTAGGGTTTTAAACTTGAGTAAGGGTTTTAAACCAGAATTAGTGTTTCAAATTCGAGTAGAAACTCGGGTTAGACTTGTTTGTCTTATCATCTTTTAATAACCTCTCCACTTGGCGGAGGAGAGCGCACAGATATAGGCCGGTGTTTGTTTTATGGCAGGAAAAAACCCGGACACTAACTGGCTAATAAACACTGGCTGGCCGCTAGCACGAGCTCAACCGCAGCCCGGTCCCACGTTTCCTCTTTACACGTTTGTCGATTAAAGCTCAGACAGCCGGCGTTGGTCGTCATAGATCAGAACAAGCTCTTCTGACAGACAGAGTGCGGGCCAGCGCCGTAAATCCTGCGCACTCTAATAAAGCAATAAAGGGCCTTTAAATGTCAGTGTCCCTCTACGGCGCATGATGGATAGAAAAGGTAGAAAGCAAAGCAGACACTCTGAGATGACGATACGCGCCCACGCACGCACGTCAACATCAGAGCACAATTGATGCCTTTGTTATATTTTGACTCTTTTCTACGTGTTGCCTCCTATGCGCTGTTTAGATTTAGAACAAAATCCATGAAACCTTACGTCTGCACTCAATTCTACGACAAAATGAAGCTGTCTTCACAAAGACGCCGTAAAAACAACTATTCTTTCTCCAGCCGAATCAAGCCTCCAACCAACGAGCGTAAAGATCAGATACAAAATGGATATCTGATAGTAATATTAAATATAGTGCCGCTCTACTTGGGTGTCAATTTCCAAGCCCATCTAGTTGTTTGCGTCCGTATCGAACAGCAATTACTCTCCGAGGCTGTAATGATGAGTCTATCGAAAGTTGTAGCCAAAGGTTAATCTGTGCTCAAATTAGAATGATATTTTCTGATGAGTCGGCGATTCTCACACATTGACTCCCCCCCCACTCCATAGGCCAACGCGGATGAACCCAAAGGCTTCTCGTGGCTTTATGTAAGCGGGGGAAAAAAAAACCCGTCTCTTTTACAGTCTCCATGCATACACGCAAGGAGACGAACCCACGACTTGATTCTGTCGATCCCCTCTGCTGCTAATGATTAGTTTGTACGTGATTGTATTGATTACCGTACGTGTCATGCCTGTCAACTGAAAAGGGCCAAAGGAAAAGTCAAACTTGACAGACAAGGAAGAGTGGAGTAAGGGCAAGATAAAGCTGAGGGAGTGAGTGGTCAGCTTGGTGGAATGTCAGAGAAGAGCGAGCGAGAGAGAAAGACAAAGACAACGACTGACACGGAGCAGAGAGCGAGAGCAAGCCTGATCAATTGCTCATTTTACAAAGTCACTGAGACGTGTCAGTAGTGTGTCAATAAGTGAATTAATTTGTCTGGGGGGTCTCCCAAGCATGACACCTTGTTCACGCCGCTCCTCTGGGACAATTGGGCCCTCTAACCCTCACACACACACACACACACACACACACGCAATGTCACCAGGACGCAGATGCCGAAAAAAAGCAGCTTACGCATTAATTGTAGTCCAGATTTGTGGGAAAGTGCCAAATCAGCAATGTTGATGAATGCGGAATAACAGCGCACACGCTCGTACACGCGCACGCTTCACCAAGCTGCTCTCCTTGGGGGACGCTGCTGCACACCGCTGACTGACATCAGTCAGCCACCTAGAGAGACCTTCCATCACTGGCTGCCTGCTGTTTTCATTACAAAGCCATCACCTCCAGCACACACACATACACACATTAGGACGCACACACGCTTTTACACAAACTCACACTCCCCTGACAGATTCCCCCTCAGTCCTGACTACCCATATTCGTCTCCGTTGAAGATTTTTCTCACACACCCATCCAAAGGCAGCTCCCCCCGAGGTCCTTTTCTGCCCCTCCATGTTGTCGTCTCACCTCCCCCCCCCCCCCTCCACCTTTCATGCTCTGCATCTCCCACACTTAAACCCTCCTCATTGTTAGACGATGGACGCCACAGGCCCCAGCTTCACCGCGAACAAACACACCTGACCGCAGAGCTTTTCATAAACCCACGTCGTGGCCGCCGTCTCACGTTTATCCGGCAGCTGCCAGAGTGGGGGGGTCAAGTGGGACGCGGCGTCACGCAGGCTGACGCACACTTTACTATCCACACGGGCATGAGGAGGCAGCAGATGCCAGCAAGGTGATAGATAGAGCGCCGTGGGAAGAGACGCTGCCTGTTCAATTACAATCATTACGATCACTTAGGGAGATTTGTCATGGTCAAAGTGAGTTGGAGCTGTGGAGGAATTCACCTTGAGGCAGGTGAGAAGGAGTCCACAAAGCTGCACACGAGATGACAGAACCAACAGAGACGCAGGAGTTTCATAAAATTAGTCAATTCCTGGAGTTGGCCTTCATCTAGCTCACGACGTTTTTATGAAATGAACCCGAGCCTGTCACCAAAGTAGAATGTGTGGCCTTTATTGCCTGCCAAAGCAAGAACTGAACTTTGGCCCTTTTCCTCCCAGGAGTCATGACCTCTGTCTAATTATGGTCATTGTGGTTGAGGTCGAAAACACAAGAGCGCAAGGCAGCCATCGATTTTATATCGCTTCTTCTTCTATTACAACCATGCATCTCCTGCACGGCAATGGTGCTGCTCATTTCTGTACATTTCTCGGGGATGAGCGAATTCACCGCTGGTGAATGACGCCTGTCCACATACTGAGAGGATCGAGCGCCACCGCCATGAACAAATGGGAGTCCTATCTCCATCTTTCATGACAGAACCCCACCCCCCCTCCCCCTTTTCGCCATCTCCTCTCACTCAGGAAGTCTCCATTCATTACAGTCAGTGTATCTGTCGCACTGATGTCACCCTAATTCATTGAGCATCGCACACACACAGACGCTCATCTCACACGCCCGGTGTTTGTGTACATGTCATCGCATGCCTCTTGCAAAGCTTATTTTAGTCTCTACAGCTCCTTTCTGTCACCTCCCATGCCCTCCCTGCTGCCGCCTTGCCCTGCCCGCTCATGCACAAGCGCAAATGCACACATCGCACACATTGCCAGGCAGTCATCCTGAACAGCCCTCATGCGGGGAAGGAGATCAGGAGGCTGTTGAGACATGGAGCACCAAAGGGCCCGGAGGATGGCAAGCTGTCCCATTGCTGGGAGATGAGGGAAGTGGGCTTACAGATGAGAGGATAGTGAAACCACACACATGGGAGGGGTGGGGGGGGGTCTTATCCATGCAGGAGGTTGAGGCAAACAAGGCATGTGGAATCAGAAATACAAAATTACCACCAGTCCAAAAAGCATGATACAAATCAAAACATGGCATGATGAGGACAATGAACTAAAAGGAATCAGAGAAATAGGAGGAACACCTGAACAAGACAGGAATGGCTTAGAAAGCTGATTTGTAGACGCAAGGGATCGTCGGCTTGACACAAAAACTATTAATTGTGAAAAAGGTACACGAGGAAAAATTTTCAATCTAATTAAAACCAAAATAACCAACACTAAATATCTTGCATCTTATTGTAGAGGAAATGATTGCAAGTGTGCTGAGGAGCATCATTTAGACAAAAGTAGTCCTTGGCCACCATGGTGTGACATTTAGGCAAGAGTTGATGATTTTTGCTATTGCAGCAAGGCTTGCTTCCTACCCTGGTTTTCACAGTGTAGGATGAAAAGTAATTGAGTTTATCTGTGACTATAGTTCAACGCCGGAGCGATGGAGAAAGGTCGACAAAAGTGAAGGAGCCATCCACCGATGCACAAAGGCAACCCTCCTCTTGCAGGTGTGTGTGTGTGTGTGTATGACAAGGTTGGAGAGCGTAATCTCCTCAGGATTAAGACTGCTGCTCCCGTGTTAATGTGACTGTCAATGCGAATTAGGTCCCTGGACCGATCCTCTCCATCCTCTTCTCCCCCACAAGGCCAGCCCTCTCCACCACCTTCCCCACTAATGACATCGCTCTCCGTGGAGTGTCGCGTGGTTGAGACAATGTGTGTGTGTGTGTGTGTGTGGGGGGGGGGGGGGGGGGGGGGGGGGGTTAATTACTCGCTCTCAATACAGTACAAATTGCAGAGGCTAGCAGCAGGACAGCAGAGATATACGCAGACAATGAGGAGGAGAAACGAGGTCGGGGGGGTCTTGCAATTAAAACACGATTACTGCGCACATTAACATGCAATGAAGCAGAGAGAGAGAGTGCAAGCTGAGTGCGTGAATTTTCGTCCAATAGAATGTGATCGTATATTCTGCAACACCCCCTTCGTGCCAGCAGCCCCTCATTCGGCGTTCATGTATGCCCCACGCAGCTCCGCGCTACTCGTCCGTCTTTTGTGTGTCTATTCCCAGCAGCTCATCTCGATCCACGCAATGAGGCAGCTGAGTCAAGCCGAGTCGAGCTCACGTCACTCAATGCTTAGGAGAGTGGAAGTCGGTTTATTTAAGATGCTTGGCGTGGATGGACACGTCGCGTTCGTCTCACCCCCCCGTGTCGTCCGTGCACAAGCCCGCGACCCACGCTCAACACAGTCGAGTGCGCTTTTACGCACGGTCATTACGCGGATGCGTTTTTATTTGTTATTTGTGATAATTCACCAGACTGCGCGCACACAAACGCAAATGAGAAGTAATATTGTAAGTAAGCAGCCTAACGACTGTGGGTGAATTAGTCAGCACTCCGATCGTCTGTTTCACATTTAACCGAACAAATGAAATAAAATAAACTTACCCGAATTTATATCGTGGAAAGCATGACTGCAATAAAGTGAGGATTATCCAGGAGAGACTTAACTTTTGCTTCAAACTCCAATGTTTTTCCTCACAATCCTTTCTTTCCTGTCTCCGATCCAGTTCCTGGAAAACCCAAACGCACCGACTCAGAGGGGAAGAAAGAAGCTCGAAGAGTCCGCGCACAGGAACGGGCAGCTAAAGCCGGTTCAGACAACCGCGACTTCTTGGAACAGCAACGTGCTCCGAATGTGCTCAACTCACAAAGTCCCATCCCAACCTCACATTGAGGATAAAGTCAGTCAAATAAGTACGTTTAGTAGCAATAAAAAAAAAAAAAAAAAAAAACACCAAGCTGGTGTGTGCTTTAGTTTTAGACCAACTCTCCGCAGAAGTTTGAGTCGCTTTGTGACAGCCTGGCAGAGCCGCCCAGAAGAGTGATGGCAGTACAGTGGCGCAGTGGCGATAGTTGCGCGCTCCCTTCGCTCCACCCGGCCATGCAGGGATCGATTGGTCATGAGAAGTGAGACGCGTGCTCCGTCCTTCCCATTCAGAACACGTGCAACAGTGCCCGCCCAGTTCAGCAGAAAGTACACCCCCTCGACACACCACCCCAGCCCCCCTTTTTTTTTTTGCCTGCTGATGTCATGGAGTTTGCAAGAAGTAGAGGGGCATAATTCAGAACGATAAAGGTGGATAAAGGAATCTTGTCTTTTTGACAAAAGAGATAAGTAGCTAGAAAATGATCCATGATTTAAAGGTATCATCATGTGTTTCTATTGTTTACCACTAGAGAGCGCCCGTGTTAGAAAGTTTTACTTTTAACCCTATTATGTCCTAGGTTAAATGGAGCCATTTCAAAGTAAGCCTTATACATACAGGCCATTATGACTAAACCTAACCCGTCATCATTATCGTCACATCATTTCCCACCTCATTTCCTTCTATGGATCATGTTCCATGCACATGCTGTGTAGATATTGATACCAGATTGTGAAGGGTGTAAATATAAACCACCCTTCCACACCCCTTGAACAGGATTTAATGATGGCCGCCTCTCGGTTACAGTACCAAGAGACTTACTGAACAATTATACCATCCCCTGGAATATTCTCGTGTGTTGATGCTGATTGATTGCAGGGTGTTGGATATGCGGGCCTCTTAAGACTGAATGGAGGTCGATGCCTGCTAATGACCGAAGGTGATGAGTATCCAATCTCATTGGCAGAACTGCTTGGTCCAGGGTAAGTGACTTTTTGTGTGCATACATATGTGAGTTTAGAATATTTAAGTGAGAGAAATTAAATTAATATTAAAAAGTGCTGAACTCTAAAACAGTAATTTAAGTTGGAATAAAATATAAATATTGACATTTGTGGCAGCAGTGTTAGTTAACACAACAAAGCAAGCAAGTAAGTTGTTTGGTTCAAAACAAATTTCGGAGTTTCTACTAAATTCTTCAAGTTTTTGTAAAAACGGGAAAACCATTACATTAGCCAAACTTAAAATATTTTTGGCAAAATGCCAAACGTTAAATGTTATCATAGTTCACTCAACCTTTTTTTACTATCTAGATTACAGAGATACAGTTTTGTTCACAAAATTTTCCCCCGACGCCAATAAATTGCGTTTCAGCACCACGGACAGCGCCAGCTGCCCTGTCACTGCGCCTCACTCCTCTGCGCCTGCATGTCAAAGTCACATCTAGGGAGGAGACGAAAACATTTCAAAACCTTTGGAAAATGCCACCCAGCTTTGCGCAACTACCTTAAAATGTGTTTTCGACAAAATGGTGTAATGGACATATAATGGAAGCTGAAGCCTATAGCACTTATTTTTTTTTCTACCAAAAAGGGCTAGATACAGGAAACCACATTATATGTGACCACTTTAGTTAACAACAAAATTCAATTTGCATTCCCTTTTAAAATCCCATTACATAGCCAGCTGTTAGATTTTGCTAGGTATTCATTTCATCGGGGTACAAGGTTGGTCAGGAAAAAACGGTTTCTTAGGGCCCCCTACTGTGTCGTGAATCAGGGATATAGCCTCTATTTCTACACTCCCATAATCGAACAATTTTCACCCAGAGGGAGCATTGCGGGTTAACTGTTGTTGACTGGAGGGATATACCCCCACCTCGATCGATACTCCTTCGTTAATCACCCTCAGATGTATATACTTTTTTTTTATATCACGGAGATCTGGAAAGGCAATCGATGCAGGCTCATCAGGTTGTAATTCATTCCAATTCATTGAGTTTTCAAGGTGTTTAAAATAAGATCATTAAGCTGTTTGTACTGCCGATGATAGCATAATCAACAACTAATGGGAAAGTTATTATCAGGATGTGTGAACTAATTTCTACTTCAAATTGGCAAATTTGTCAGCACATAAATGACTTTGGTCTAATAAGATCCAAAAAACAGCTTGACTGACACTCCGCTAGAACTTGCCAGAGGAGAGATGGAATATATTCTGTTGACGTGAGGTATAGAAACTAAAAAAACAACAACTAGGTATTGATTTTAAGCAGTCGCAAAGGTTAATGAGTGCAGGCATGTCAGTTCCTCTGCTTTTGATTCCCATCTTGAATAGTGATTTTGCATTCTTCACGAGGTCGCAGGCAGTAACCCAAGCTGGGCCAGAAATAGTGTCCATCCATGGAGAGGATGTCAATCCAGCCAAAGTTTGGACACATCCTCTAAGAGCAGGCTGCTGCTTGGATCTTCACACCAAACTTGTGGTGAGATGAGATGATTTTGATTATTTCCCCGTGACTCAGTGGAGATCTGCGTGAAGTCATTCTTTTAACCAGGCATGCACTGGCCAGGGTTGATGACCGCGCAGACCAGGGATTTTTACTCATCTGTGGGCTTGTACTGCCCCCATGTGGCTACTACGCATCACTGATAACTGAGGTAGGTTTTATTGAGGTCATGCAGATTTATTATGGTGACAGTAAAAAACTGAACTAGTGCCCTTTTGCAAAAAGTCCTTTCCTCCCTTAAACCACACTCAGAAAAATAATGCAAAGCAAAGGCAAAGAGATGCCTGGCATCAGCAAAAACTGTCAGGAAAGAAAGTTCAGCTTGTTTCCCCTTCAAGGTCAAACTTCAAAAAGATGATTGATTTAATGAGGATGGAGTATATCTTTGATGCATCCGATGGTCAAAACAGATGAGAACATTAGTGTGCTTTATTATTTTTTTGTTAGATATTGTCTTTTTTTAAACTGTAAAACTTAAACCCAACAAAGTTTACCACCGCTTTTCTGATCAAATGCAAAATCAAAGTCGTGGGGAGGTATAAGTTGAATGGCTCAAGGGGACAAAGTATAAGAAAAAAAGAATTGAAAGAAAAAAAAAAACTAAATACAAAATAAATATACATAGAAGTCAATGATACATTTAAAGAATTTGCTGACTCAGGTATTTAGTAGATGAAAACTGAGGATCCCTCTAGGTCACAATGTTTAAGTGAATTGTACAGCGTCGGTATGCGTTCTTATTCTCAGGTATAAACGTCAAGCACTCACAGGAGGCTCAAATGAAGGTGACACTAATCCAAAGCAACAACAGACCACATGTTACGGGACAGCGGAACAGATGCTCATTAGCCAAGTTTATCGGTGTGGAATGAAGCAGTGGTAGCGGAGGAAATGAAGAAGTATTTTGGTAGTCCTCCAGATGTGTCAAGTGCTCACATTTCACTCATCGCGACTTATTAAAGTACTCAATAGGACGTAGCAAATTACCACTTTGTTTTTTTAAATTCAAATCCAATCCAAATCCCAATGTTACTCCTGATGTCACCTACATGTGCCTTTTTTTTTTTACCCAACCAAGGACTCACTACAGTTCATCACGCATGATACAACGCTGCCATTTGGGATGCTGCGTGACGTAAAGTGCTGCCTCCAGCACGAGGCGCATGAATTCCTCCACGTCAAAGGAGTAGTTGGTGAACTTGGGATGGTCTCCAAGAGTCGGGTGATGACCCTACAGAAGACAAGAAAGGGTAAGTCGAGCCAAACAAAATTTCTGTCAAATAAATCTTCTATATATGTGCAACAGAGTGTATATGCAGATTATAAATTTAGATTTGTTTGTGGATTCTATTTATATACAGTATTAACTCATTTACTGCCATTGAAACTACCATTTTAACGAGCATTGAATGAGTTAATGGAAAATAAGCATGGTTGTGTTTATTTCTCAGACCATATCTTAGTGGAGTTATTAATCATAAGGCTTCTCATACCTTGTCCTGGGGGTACACTTTGTTCTTTTTCTGCCAAGTCATATAGCGAATGCCCCTCAGCCGCGCCAAATCTCGATAGCAACCCTCATCCTGACAATTATACCTATGAGGGATGGAAGCACAACTTTTATCTCCTGCTGTCCTAAAGTAGCCTCTCGTCACTCTTTCTTGCTAAATATTTCTCAGTTGCATGTGTACTGTTATTTGAATCGCAAGCTAGCATGCAAAAGCAGTAATTGGTCGTTACTTCATAACCGGAGGTGGGCAGACTTCAGCCTGCTCCCTGCTTTGGCTCTTCATTTTTTTGGTCTCACACACACATACATTACTTACAGCTCAAAGACCACAGCCCAGTCAGGTAGGAAGAGTAGATGCGTAAGTCCCGCCCCGTGCATTCCGATGAATATGTCCGAGTTGTGAGTTATCCTCAATTGCTCAAGGAAGGCAACGTCGCTAAAACAGTCATAGAAAGCAACGTCTCGGTTATGCTTACCTACAAAACACGGTCACCAATGCGCTATATGTGAAAGGTCACGTGACCAAGCCTGGAAAACGAGGTCGTGATCGATAACCAGCAATACGTGCTGATGACCTCATTGTCTGAAGCTGAACTTGCTTTATGACCTTTTGACAAACGTTAAATATCATTTATTTATACAAATATAACAAAGGCTAAATATCTGCTATCGTCGGTGTGTCTGGGGTGAAATCTAATGTCAAAAAGATATTTCATAAAAGTAGTTTGTACATATTGCAGACTCATATAATATGTTATATGCAAATTGCAGCCCCCTTCCAAGAACCACTCACTTGTATTTGTAGTCATGCACACTGACCTCCAGCTGCAGTACTGTTTTAAGAGCATTTACGAGCTGCCATAAAAATACAAGAATAAGTTAGCGTGAGGACAAATGTGGACAGTCAAGATCACATAACGTTCGTGCTCAAGTAAAAACTTGCAGCACAATCATTTATTTCTGTAAAATAATTAAATGCAGTAACAGTTAGTTGAATCATCCAGCAGGTATGATATGTTACTATAAAACCGATAACTGGCGCAAATCAAGGGAGATGTTTAAAAAAGAAGGAAACATGGAAGAAGAATGGAAGAAAAGGAAACAGGGGCTCAAATGAATAAGCGAGAAGAAGAGGAAGGAGCTGGACTTACCTCATTTTGGTTGATTATTCGTCTGTATTCTGTGCTGCGTGCCAACACGGTAACACGAACACGGCCCACCTAAAAACATCAGTTTCAGAAAAAAAACAATGTGAAGCTGAAAAGAAAAAGCTCGGTGGAAGCATTGGAAATATTTAAATTATATTTTCCAGAGTTTTGTTTCAGAGTAGGAGTTTATTCACTGTTTATTGTTTAAGTCTCTTACCATGGGTCCGTTCTGCAGTATGTTGAGACGATGGAGGACATGTTGGGAGAAAGCCCGAAACATCCCTTCACTGTAGCAATCAGAGATCTGCCGTCAAATACAGCAGACAAATCCATTTTTTTGGTATCACACTAGTGCATGTCAATTATTAAATCAATTTTATTTCTACAGTACAGAGGACCGCCAAAATAGAAAATCCAAATCCAAATTACAGTTGAGCAAGCAACACAAATTCACGCGAGTAAATTTATTGATCAACTTACGAGTGGTGTGTTGTAAAAGAGACCGTATCTCATTCTTGGGAGAAGGGAGAAAAAGGCATCTTTAAAACATACCTATGAAAGCATAAAATACGTTAAAGGCAGATATATATATGAGCCCAGCTATCTTGGGATCGATCTTACTAACTTTTTATCAAAAAAGATTCATCAGGGTGAAAGTTTTACTTACTCTTTTAAAATCATACGTCTTCAGGTGAATGATATCAGAGTTTGAGAAGGCCTTCCATATCTCCTTGAACAAATCTCCATATTCATGAAAGCTCTATTGAGTTACACAGAAAGAAAAGCAAGAATGGAAAATGTGTTTATAAATAAATAAAATGTGCCTTATTGGTTTAAAAGATGCTTATGTATATATAAAAATGTCTTCCC